>NC_041393.1:116948555-116988463 GCF_002162155.2 Triticum dicoccoides | reverse complement strand
CGCACTCTAGGGGAAGATGCTGAAATTGAGGCGCTCAAGAAGGCTGTTGCCTTGGCCGAAAAGAAAGCGACCGCGGAGCAGGCTCTCCGCGAGAAGCACAAGGCGAGGGTCATGGAAGTGGAGCGAGAGCTTCAAGAGGCCGTAAAGAAAAGCGAGAGTTTGGAGCAGAGTCTATCATTGAAAGAATCCGAACTCACCCAAGTTCTCCAGACCGCGAATGATGCTTGGGAGGAAGCCCAGGCTGCTCTGAAGGATATTAAGGAGGCGCGGAAGATTGTGACTGGTAAGGGTTTTTTCTTATTCAAAGCGCCTTACGCCTTCGCAGGGAAGATTCATGGTGACCCATTGAAGCCTAATTTTTTTCAGGGGCATTTGCGGATCTGCCATGCAGCATATCTGATGCTGCCCAATTCTGCCGAGCTGAGAAGAAGGAAACTGCGGAGAAGCTCTTCTAGTCACAGTATTTGGCACCGAATTATCCAGTGCCGTTTGTCGACCAGCTGAAATAGTTGATGGAACTGCATCAGGCGGCTGAACTAGCCATGAAAGATTTGGTTATCCGGCTATGGCCCACCGAGCCCATACCGAGCAGTTTCTTTGGGCTCGTGAAGTGGATTGTGAGTGCCTGCCCTTGGCTGGACGTCATTAAGTGGTCGATTTGCATAGAAGGGGCACGAATGGCATTCGCCCGTGCGGAACTGCATTGGGGGAAGCTTGATGCTGAGAAGCTGATGACCGAGGGGCCGCCGGAGGGAAGGAGCACCGCAAGCCCGAATTATATTATGATGGTGTCCTGAAGGGGGCCCGCCTCGTGGCTGAGCAATGTGCGAAGGACATTATTTTCCCTGAAAGCAGTTATGCTATCCTTTGTAAGGCGAAACAGAGTCACTTATATGTATGTGCCTGTTATGTGTAGATTTTATTCCTGCGCGGCCGTTTAATATGTTAGTCTTGAGAGTTGGCCAGTCATCAGCTTCTGCCCCCGTGTAGGAACTACGGGGGTGTTCGGGATACACCTGAACACTCTTTATCCCATTGTTGGGTCCATGAAGGAGGTGTTCAGCACAGCGAACCATACAATCGGACTATATGGCTTTATTACTCTCACTTAGCCATAGGAATTCGAGTATGGGAGGAGCAGCCCCTGGTGTTCGGAACACCACACGAGGGGCTCTAATAGCGCCTGATCGGTGGACCGATCCTTCGCACGCTGCATTTTATTATGGCATTATGCGGAATAAATCCTTAAAGATTTTACAACCTCTCGAACAGCTGACCAGCTCTCGCCTTATCATGACAGTCAGTTTTCGGCTTTCTCTACTGAGGTGTTCGTCCGGAAGAACCGGGACACAATCGTAGTAGTTCTCCTAGCGCTACCTTAGCCGATATTGCGGAACGTATGGTACCAAAACATGGGAGCCGGGAAAACCCAACCAATGACCCAAGACATGATTCGGAGCTGATGCATATAATTCTATAAGTTCGGGGTGCCGAACGACCGAGAAGGTGTTCGGACTTTAGTCGCCGTAGTACGGGTGCAATGAAGCCCCTGGCGTTTAAAGGCATAACACAATGTTCGGATGCCCTTATGACAAAATGTCGTTGAGAAATAATAGCAGATAAGCGTCAAATGACTCTACATGCTGTATTTAAGTAATACGTCTATGCGTATGAGTATGGTGCATGTTATAAAAGAGAGGCATGACGGCAGAACCTGTTGGGACCGGGCGGTGGGGAGCTGTGCGCGGGTCCGGAGGAACATCTGAATTGTATTCAGGTGGGGTGGAGATTCCCCCTGTGTGTGTCTGAGCTGATTCCAAGTCGCCGGTCTGGCTATGCGCGAAGGCGAACCTGCAAATAATGCTAAAAGGCGTGTGTGAGCAGTGGCTGAGCCGTGGGATGTGACCCGTCCAGCTTATGCTGGAGGATCTGTATGACCCATGATCAGGTTGGGGTATCATGAAGTAGTTCGGACTCCTTTATCGGTGTCCGGGAGTTCGGCTGTCGAATCCAAGTTCGATTGAAAAAACCGTGACTCGCTGCTTCTGTTAATAAGTAGCCGAATACTCTTCGGCGCCGAGGCGAAGCTCGGTCTTGCCTGCAATTGTGACTACATCACGTTGGTCTGGTTTGCTTTTAAACTATCATGGGCATTGGGTGATAATGCGTCGAGTCGCAGTGTGTCCTGGCGGTGCTGAATAGCTACTGCCTAGAGGTGTAATGCCAAAAGTTAGCTCTTTGGTATGGCAATTTTGGGCGATCCGAAGACCATCTCCGGAGTGGCGGGGCCTAAGTGGCTTTTGCGCCTAGTGATGACACTCGAAATAGTTTTTTGGTGGGTCTGATCCTTGAGTGATCGATCCCTAGACTTGATAATCTGGGCTTCTTGCCCTGGGACCTCTTCATGCTTCTTTCGGCGTCGGCCTGCCGATCTGTTTAAAGACCCAGCATTCTCTGTTGGTATGATTGGTTGCCGCTCCTGGGGTACCATGAATTTGACATGGGCGTCAAGTATGCGGTTCAGGCTGGAGGGGCCCGAATTAAGATGTTGAAGTCTCTTCTCCCGCTCAACGGGTTGAGGACTATGGGTTCCTGTGTTGATCACCATTTCCTGGGCGTCATTCTTTGCCTTGGGACAGTTATATTTGTTGCACCAAGGTTTGCGGACTCTGTTTTTGTCTGCTGATGCGCCCGGGGTGCTTGCTATGTTGCTGTTTGGTATGTAATGCTGGTCTTGCGCACGGCCTCTTGCCGCGGTGTGCTGTCGGCGGGGTGTAGGACTACGTTTGATTTTTAGTGCTGCCTCCTCGAATTGAGGTAGTAGCCTGCGCTTTGGGTAGTATTTTGTTCGGCGCTCGAGTCCGTATTCCTCGGCTGCCCGGGCCTTAGTCTGTCTGTGTGCGAGCAGATTCCGATCAGCTTGAAGTTGCTGCTGTTCCTTTTTCAGGCTTCTTGCAGTGGCTATAAGTCGGCGCTTGAAGCACTCCTGCGCTATGGGATCCTCCGGTACACCCAATTCGTCGTCACCGAGGCTCACCTCGTCTTCGGGAGGAGGCATATAGTTATCGTCCTCCAAGCATCGGTCCATCGCCTATTCATCTGGGTGGACCTTCCTGTGTTCTTGTTCGGCCTGCTTGAAGGTAGGCTGATAAGGGTTGTATCCTTCTTCGGTGCCATCTGGGTTGTTTTCTCCAAAGACGGTATTGCTGAGGCGGGGCTTGGAGCGGCGCCGATGACGCCCATGTTTTGATTTCTTCCCTGAGGGGTTATCTCCTGTTGCCTTGTCGCCATTGGTTTCTTTGGGAATATCCACCATATATATATCATATGAAGAGGTGGCAGTCCAGTGCCCTGTGGGCGGTGGTTCCTGTTCTCCTCCTGCATTGTCGTTTACACCGTCGATGTCTTTGGAGTCGAAGTTAAGCACGTCGGTCAAATCATCGACCGTGGCTATTAAGTGGGTGGTGGGTGGGTAACGAATTTCTTCGTCGCCAGCTTCCCACTCTAGCCGGACATAGTTCGGCCAGGAGTCTCCTGCCAGAGAGAGAGACCTTAATGAATCTAGTTAACAGAACCTTATATAGAAACAACATAAGGTTCCGTTAAACCGTTTTCATTAATCCTATATCTGAATTTACTTCCTCTTTCTTTTTTGATGTAAACTAAGTTTTCTCTCAGTACTTTTCCCTAGAACCAACTCAACTGTCCCGCGTCTAGCCTAAAAAATAATAATACCCCATGTCCTATTAACTCATCAAATTAAAATGATATTTTATTTTGTAAATTGAAAGTTCTTACAAATTAATAATAATAATTGTTTATATATAACTTGGCAAGTTAACTCCTAGTGATTGCGTACATAAGCTTGCAAAGATTTTACTGACCAATGCAGTAATAGACGTGCAATCATGTGTTTATGTTTTTATAACATTTCTCCATCCAACCCAACATGATATTTTCACCCAGCCCAGCAAGTCGCGGATTTCGAGAAAAATGCAAATGGGCTTTAAATTCTACCATATATATAAACAGGTTGCATAGATGCTACATCATTGTTTCACCCAGCCCACCAAATGGACTAAAAAACAAATGGACTGGCTGACATGTGGGCCAGTAGGTCGAAGCCTAAGCAAGGCGTTGGGTTTACATCCAATGACCGGCATTCTTCTTCAATCTCTTGTCTTCTTCCCCCAGCGGTGCCGGGACCACCTACTCCAGCCTCTGGCGTCCAGCGGTGTTGTTTTGCGCGCCTCGCAGCGAAATGCTACCCCGTCGATGGCTAGGCCATCCCTCCACTCTGCACCTCCTGTTATTCTCTGCCGAGTATAGGCCCACCGCGCACCTGAACCAGTCAAGTTTCCCACTCCTCTCCGTCTGTCACTCCACTGCCGCGTCTTCCCCATCTCCGGGTCGTTCTAGTCTGGGGCCTCGCTGTCGTCCACCACCTCGCTATGCTCGGTGCGGTGTGGTCAACAAACGAGAGTCATCGAAAGAGGATTGTATGCGAGAGCCTGACGGCTGGGACCCACGAGGTCCATGGTCGCACGCAACGAAAGTTCCTCCTTATTAAGCTGTTTTCTTCCCCTGATAGCTGGGACCCACCGGCTGTATCTTCGCACGGAAGGAAGTGACTCCTTGTTATGCAAAAAAAAAACTATTCCTCCCGATGACAGCTGGGACCTGGCAGATTTGGTGGCTGGCTTGTGGGCCTACTAAGCAGACGTGTACGCAGGGCTTTGTCAACTTAATCAACAAATGATTCTAGCAGCTGGTGTCGGTGTCAAAACCGGTGGATCTCGGGTAGGGGGTCCTGAACTATGCGTCTAAGGCTAGGTAACAGGAGGCGGGGGACATGATGTTTACCCAGGTTCGGGCCCTCTCTATGGAGGTAATACCCTACTTCCTACTTGATTGATCTTGATTATATGAGTATTACAAGAGTTGATCTACCACGAGATCGTAGAGGCTAACCCTAGAAGTTAGCCTATGATTATGATTGTTGTTGTCCTACGGACTAAACCCTCCGGTTTATATAGACACCGGAGGGGCTAGGGTTACACAGAGTCGGTTACAGAGAAGGGAATCTACATATCCGAATTGCCAAGCTTGCCTTCCACGCAAAGGAGAGTCCCACCCGGACACGGGACGAAGTCTTCAATCTTGTATCTTCATAGTCCAACAGTCTGGCATAAGCATATAGTCCGGCTGTTCGAGGACCCCCTAATCCAGGACTCCCTCAGTAGCCCCTGAACCAGGCTTCAACGACGATGGGTCTGGCGCGCAGATTGTCTTCGGCATTGCAAGGCGGGTTCCTTCTCCGAATACTCCAAAGTAGATCTTGAACACAAGAATCATGTCCGGCTCTGCAAAAAAAATCCACATACCACCGTAGAGAGTATAACATTCCACGAGTCTAATCTGCTGACAGCTCCCCCATAGCGTGACATCACGCCGCGGCCCGGTTATTATTCGAACCGTTTTCTCAACTTGCTACTACACATCTTGCGAGGCGGTTTTTATTGGCACGTCTTGTCGAAGCAGAGATCGTGTCCCCTTATCACGGGATTCTCATCAATATGGGTGTGGGTAACCCAATCGCGCCATCAACACGGCGCTTGGGAAATAAGCGAGTTTTTAGGGCAAGTGGGGAGGCGCATGACTTCCGCCTCCTGTATAAAGAGATAAGGGTTACCCCTCTTTTTTACTCACGCCTCCTTCTTCCTCTGCTCACTCATTCTCGAGCCCCAATCGCTCAAGCTCTCACCTTCTCTTTAGAAACATTTCGAACATGTCCGGAGCGGGAGGCAAGTGGATGGCCTCCTCCGTAAGGAAGGAGGACATCAAGAAACTTCGGGAGGCTGGATACTTGTCCAAGGACATCGCGCATCGGCTTCCGACCAAAGGGCAGATCATCCCTACCCCGAAGCTCCAGGAAAGCGTAGTGTTCCTACCCCATTTTGTCCGCAGGCTGGGATTCCCCCTCCACCCGTTCGTCCGCGAACTAATGTTCTACTATGGGGTGGACTTCCATGATTTGGCCCCTAACTCCATTCTCAACATCTCGGCGTTTATCGTCGTGTGCAAGGCCTTTCTCCGCATCACACCTCACTTTGGCCTATGGCTGAAGACCTTCAATGTGAAGCCAAAGGTGGTGAGCGGCCAACAAGCGGAGTGCGGAGGCGCCATGGTGGGCAAGATACCCAATGTCACCTGACCCGAAGGCTCTTTTGTGGAGACCGTGAAGGGGTGGCAATCGGGGTGGTTCTACATCATCGAGCCACGCGGCACCAACTGGGCGGTGACCCCCAAATTCAGATCCGGCATCCCCATGCGGCTCATCTCCTGGAAAGAGAAGGGCGCAGCCTGGGGCTCAGCGGAAGAACTAACCGGACTTCAGACGTGCGTCAAAAATATGATAAGCAAGAACATCAAGTTGGTCAACGTGGTCCAGGTTATGCTCTTCCACCGGATTCTTCCGTGCCAGAGATGGACTTGCAATCTGTGGGAGTTCGACCTAGTCATACACCAGACGCTGCGAGAGCTCTTCGACACGATGCACGAACATGTCTGGAAGGTGTTGTTCAAGGCCAACGAGGTACCACCATCCACAACCGAAGATCGCGGGCTCAGCGCAAGACGCCAAGCCAATCCGGTAAGTTTTCATATTCGCAAGATATGTCTTCTAATAGCACATCCGCGGGAGGAACCTAAGCCTCCATGCCAATATTTCAGGCCTGGGTAACGGTAGCGGAGTGGGTTAACTATCCGGCTCCGCTTCCTGAAGATCCAGAATCGCCTCTTCTAACAAAGATGCTGTTTCCGGCGCCCTATGAGGTTCTAGAGAAGAAGGTCAAGAAGACGGCCGCGGGGACCAGAGATGGTCTCCGGCGCAAGGTGGTGTCGGACTTGACGTCCGAAGACACCAAGTCACACTCCTCCGAAGACGAGGAGGAGGAAGAGGAAATCCATCCCCCCTAGTGGGGGGAGAAAGAAGACGAAGGCCACCCCGCAGGGGAAGGCCAAGGTGTCCAAGAAGGGGAAAACCTTCCTTCCGGACAATTCCACCGCAACCACCTACAGCAGCGAGGAGTGGGAACCCAGGGTCAAGCCCCTGGCCAAGTCGTAAGTATCCGGACACAGTAGTATTTCCAGTATATTTGCTTTATCGCTTTCTTAACGTGCCAGACATGCACATGCAGTCCAGCATCGAGATATCCTCCTCTTCGGAGGGGTCGCTGGACCCGTTGGCGATGACCAGCGAGTCTCTTCTGACAGCCTCCTCTCCCAAGGCCGCGGACAACACCGAGGTGTTGTCCCGAAGGATACCAGGCCAAGGGGAGACAGTTCCGGAGACGCCTTCAGGAAAAACCCCGGTCGCCGGACACGTGGGGAGAAAGACCCCCACAGACTCCAATAATTGGGGCCGCAGCCAGTTTGGCCCCCAGCTGGATATGGCTCCAGAAACCCGAGTGGTTCCGGATTCAAGCAGGCAACCTCTCCCTAAAGGGGGCAAGCCGCCTGTATCGATGACCTCTGTCCATCCAAAGGCATCGAACAGTTTTTTGGAAACGCTTCGCGGCGCTTCCATTGATGAAGAACACCGCACTCTTATGAGTACGGTGATTGAGAAAGTTTGGTCCGCCAAAAGCGGATTGACCGAAGCCCGCGCTAGCCTTCTAACAGGCTTTGAGGTAAGTAATAAAATTGTGAGAAAATATCAGAATGTAGACAGTAGCCCCTGATGCTCTATTTGGTGTTCAGAAAGAAAAGCCAAACAGAGGATCAAATAATCAGGATTCTAATCATAAGATGTCTATGTAAATAAGGAGGCATCGCTGTTGGCCACTGCCACTCATACTGTGGAGGTCTCTGGACTAAAGCAGGACCTGGAGCGGACCGAGGGAGAGCTCGGCCTCATGAAGAGGCAGCTCAAGGAAAGTCAAGGTACGCAATACCTCATCTATATATTTATAAAGTATAGATGGTTTTTACTTGATAGCAGCGTCATGAACTTTCATAGGGGCAACAACCGAAGTGGCGGCCCTGAAGAAGGCGCTGGCCGAGGCCGAAGACAAAGCGGCCAAGGAACGCACCAAGCGCGAGAAACAAGAGGCCCGGGTGAATGAGGTCCAGCAAGAGCTCCAGGATTTCGTCCAGAAATACGAGTCTTTGGAGCGTGTCTCTAAGACTAAAGAGTCCGAGCTTGCTAAGGCCCTCCAGAGCGTGCAAGGCGCCAAGGCCGAAGCCCAAAAGGCCCTCCAGGAGATCCAGGTGGCCAAGAAGATTGCGGCGGGTAAGGCATTCATTATGCAAAGCAAGCATGTGAGGGAGACATTCCTTTTACTTACCCGAATTTGGAGTTCTCCAGAAACATTTGCGGATCTGCCGCGCAACATATCTGATGCTGCGGAGTTCTACCTAGACGAAGAAGGGAGCTCAACGGAGAAGTTGTTCTAGTCTCAATATATTGGGACGGAACATCCGATGCCCTTGAACGACCAGCTGAAGCAACTGGTGGAGCTGCACAAGGCAGCCGAACTAGCCATGAAGGACCTCATAGTCCGGCTGTGGCCTGCCGAGCCAATGCCCAGCAGCTACTTCGGTCTCGTGAAGCGGCTCGTGAGTGCCTGCCCCCGACTGGAGGTCATAAAGAGGTCGGTTTGTATTGAAGGTGCGCGGATGGCCTTCGCCCCCGCAAAAGTGCACTGGGCGAAGATGGATGCCGAAAAGCTGATGACCCAGGGGCCACCAGAGGGCTAGGAGCACCGCCGACCCAAAAAATATTATGACAGTGTCCTGAAGGGCTCCCGCCTTGTGGTGGAGCAATGTACAAAGGATGTAATATTTGAATGAATACATTCATTTTATCCTGTAATATGAAACAAGTTCCTTTGCACAATATAATGCTTGTTGATTTAAAATTTTACCTCCTGTGCGGCCGTTTACAAAATTTGAGAGTTGGCAAGTCATCGGCTTCTGCCCCCCATGTAACTAGCACAGGGGTGTTCGGGATAAATCTAAACACTCTTTATCCAAGTTTTTGGTCCTTTAAGGAGGTGTTTAGCGCGACTAACAAGGCAATCGGACTTATAAAGCTTTATCACCCTCACTTAGCCATAGAAGTTCTATAATTTTAAATTTTGGCGTAGCCCCTGGTATTCGGAAGGCCGAACTTGGGGCGCTATAAACGCCTAAATTGGACAAAGACCGATTCCTTGCATAAAGCGGAAAAAATCTTTAAGGATTTGAGACCTCTCGAACAGCGACCAGCTCTCGCCGCATCATGAGAGTCAGTTTTTGGCTTTATCTACTGAGGTGCTCGTCTGGAAGAACCCGGACACAATCACAGTAGTTCTCCCTATGCCGCCTTAGCCGATGTAGCGGAACGTAAGGTAGCAAAACATGGGAGCCGGGCAAACCAACATGTGACCCAGACATGATTCGGAGCTGATGCATATAATGCTATAAGTTCGGGGTGCCGCACTATCAAAAGTGTTTGGACTTTCCTACCGTGTTATGGGGTACACTGAAGCCCCTGGCGAACTAAACGTACCAGAATGTACGGGTGCAATTTTGTAATAAATACATAGTTAGGGAAAAAGAAATGAAATAATAAGCTGACGCTGTAAATTGTTTTCCATTGTTATTTGAATGATACGTCAAGGCGTATGTATACAAGTAGTGCGATAAGCAAGTAGGGCTATTTGGCATGCCCTTACCAAGAGCGAGCTATGTGTGGGTATGTAAAGCAGGTATAATGATCGTTAGCAGAGACCACCTGAGGATTCCCTTGTACGTCAAAGCTCCTTGATTCGTTGGTGTATCCGTCCCGCGATGGGTCCGAAGATCAGGTTATCAGAAGAGCCTCGTGAAGCGAAGAACCTGAAATAAAGATAAAGGTGAAGGTATGCGGATCCCGGTACGGTTGAGCCGCATTGTGGACCGATGTCTAGCTGTGCCTCCGTCAATGCCAGTGGTATTTTGAGTACGTAATTATGTACGCGTGGCACAAATTTCCCCGCTTGACTGGGACTAGGACGGAGGCCAAACTGCTAGACAAGCTCTGGACGGGCCGGACGATCCTGTTGCAGAGTACTCCGGACTCGCTTGACGGTATCCGGGGGCTTTATCACTGAATTGGAGGTCTGCCTAAGGAGGCTGCTCTGTACTTCTGCTGCTAGGGCCGTAGTGTGCTCTTCCGTATGGAGAGAGTGCTTTGTATTTCCATTGACTGTTACAACACCACGGGGTCCGGGCATCTTGAGCTTGAGGTATGCATAGTGGGGCATCGCATTGAATCGAGCAAATGCGGTTTGTCCTAGCAGTGCATGATAACCACTGCCGAAGGGGACGATGTCGAAGATTAACTCCTTGATTCGGAAGTTATCCGGGGATCCGAAGACCACTTCCAGTGTGATTGAGCCTATGTAACATGCCTCTACACCTGGTATGACACCTTTGAAGGTGGTCTTGGTGGGTTTGATCCTTGAGGGATCAATGCCCATTTTGCGCACTGTATCCTGGTAGAGAAGGTTTAGGTTGCTACCACCATCCATAAGGACTCGTGTAAGGTGGAATCCGTCGATGATAGGGTCGAGGACCAGTGTGGCAGAGCCGCCATGACAAATACTGGTCGGATGGTCCCTACGATCAAAAGTGATCGGACAGGAAGACCATGGGTTGAACTTTGGGGCGACTGGCTCCATCACGTAGATGTCCCTTAGTGTGCGCTTCTACTCCCGTTTGGGAATATGGGTGGCGTATATCATATTTACCGTTTTCACTTGGGGAGGAAATTTCTTTTGTCCCCCTGTGTTCGGTGGCCGGGGCTCCTCGTCATCATCACTATTCGTCCCCTTTTCCTTGTTTTCGGCATTTAGCTTGCCAGCCTATTAAATACCCAACATTCTCTATTGCGTCGGGGCTTGCCGTTGCTATCCCTGGTGTCTGAAGTGCCAGGATTTCTTGATGTGCTGTCGCTACGAGCCAGCCAGCTATCCCCGCCAGCACAAAAGCGGGTCATGAGTGTCGTGAGGGCTGCCACGGACTTCGGATTCTCTTGGCCGAGGTGTCGGGCAAGCCACTCGTCACGGATTTTATGCTTAAAGGCCGCTAGGGCTTCGACATCCGGAAAGTCAACAATTTGATTCTTTTTAGTCAAGAACCGAGTCCAGAATTTCCTGGCTGACTCTCCGGGCTGTTGGTTATGTGACTTAAGTCGTCAGCATCCGATGGTCGCACATAAGTGCCCTGGAAGTTGTCAAGGAATGCGTCTTCGAGGTTCTCCCAACTGCCAATGGAGTTTGCCGGTAGGCTATTCAACCAATGCTGAGCTGGTCCTTTGAGTTTTAGTGGGAGGTACTTGATGGTGTGTAGATCATCACCGTGGGCCATGTGAATGTGGAGAAGGAAATCTTCAATCCACACCGGGGGTCTGTTGTCCCGTCATATGGTTCTATGTTTACGGGTTTAAACCCTTCTGGGAATTCATGTTCCATTACTTCGTCAGTGAAGCATAGGGTGTGTGCGGCGCCTCTATGCCGGGCTACATCGCGATGCAGTTCAGATGAATCTGGTTCGCTGTAATCGGCCCAGACGGATTTGTATTTAGTATATCCGGCGTGGCGGTCATCGTCACACGTTGGGGCATGCCCCCGCAATCCGTAGATCGATCTTGACTGTCCTGCTTTGTTTTCCAGTTTGTCTCGCAGTTCATGTGTGTAGCCCCGGGCCTTGGTGTTTTTAGTTGTTTGGCGACGTGGTACAGGCTGGTGTTCGGGCTGATATGCCACTTTGTCTCGGCCACGGGGTGGTCAGTCAGCCGCATCCTACGCTAGTAGTATGGGCTCTAGTGCCTCGTCCTCGAATTGAGGTAACAACCTGCGCCTCGGGTAACTTTTGTTTGGGCACTCGAGTCCGTATTCCTCGGCTACCAGGACCTCAGTCCATCTATCAGTGAGCAGATCTTGATCAGCTTGAAGCTGCTGCTGTTTTTTCTTCAGGCTCTTTGCAGTGGCTATAAGCCAGCGCTTGAAGCACTCCTGCTCGACAGGATCCTCACGCACGATAAATTCTTTGTCGCCGAGGCTCACCTCGTCTTCGGAGAGGGGCATGTAATTTTCATCCTCCGAGTCTCCATCCATTGCCTATTCATCAGGGCTAGCTTGCCCATCCTCCCGTCCAGCTTGCATGAAGCTTGGCTGGGCGGGATTGTTTTCGTCTTCGGCATCATCCGGAGTGCTATTGTCTCTTATGCCGGTATCGCTATTTTTGCTATGGTGGGGTTTAGAGCGACGCCGCTGACACTGGCGCTTAGATTGCTTCTCGAGAGGGTCACGCTCCGTTGCGTCCTTTTGATCCCCGCCATTGTTTTCTTTGGGTGTGTCCACCATATATATGTCGTATGATGAGGTGGCTGTCCAACGCCCTGTGGGCGGTGGTTCCTATTCTTCTCCGGCATCGTCGTCCATACCGTCGATGTCTTCAGAGTCAAAATCAAGCATGTCGGTTAAATCGTCAACAGTGGCTATTAAGTGGGTGGTGGGTGGGCAACGAATTCCTTCGTCGTTCGCTTCCCACTCAAGCCGGGCATAGTTCGGCCAAGAGTCCTCTGACAGAGAGAGAGACTTTAACGAATTTAGCATGTCACCCAAGGGCGAGTGCTAAAAGATATCCGCGAAGCTAAACTCCATGATAGGCACCCAGTTAGGTACGATGGGCACGGATGTACACGGTTCGTAGCCTATGGCCGGAGACGAGTCCGAGGGTCCGATGACACAGACCTCCTTGGAAGTGAGATGGGTGTTCGGCTCTATTGCCGCTGAGTGTGCGTCCTCCATGGCGGGGTCCATCCACCCGTCCTTAGATGGTACGATCTGCTCCGGATTTAAAGCCGGGGCAGCTGCAGGTGTGATCTCCTGATCGCCGTCCAATGGCAGATCTAAGTCATGCTCATCGCGGCTGTAGGGCGCACCTGTCATGGGCTCGAATCCGTCGAAGATCAAGTCTCCGCGGATGTCGGCAGTGTAGTTCGGGCTTTCGAACCTAACCTGATGGTCAGGGGCGTAGCTATTGATCTGCTCCAGATGGCCAAGCGAGTTGGCCCGCAGTGCGAAGCCGCCGAATACGAAGATCTGTCCGAGGAGGAAAACCTCACCCTGGACCGCATCGTTGTAGATGATTGAAGGAGCCATCAAGCCTTATGGAGACAACACAGTGGAACTCTCAATGAAAGCACCAATGTCGGTGTCAAAACCGGAGGATCTCGGGTAGGGGGTCCCAAACTGTGCGTCTAAGGCTAATGGTAACAGGAGGCAGGGGACACGATGTTTACCCAGGTTTGGGCCCTCTCTATCGAGGTAATACCCTACTTCCTGCTTGATTGATCTTGATGATATGAGTATTACAAGAGTTGATCTACCATGAGATCGTAGAGGATAACCCTAGAAGCTAGCCTATGATTATGATTGTTGTTGTCCTACGGACTAAACCCTCCGGTTTATATAGACACGGAGGGGGCTAGGGCTACACAGAGTCGGTTGCAGAGAAGGGAATCTACATACCCGAATTGCCAAGCTTGCCTTCCATGCAAAGGAGAGTCCCACTCGGACACGGGACGAAGTGTTCAATCTTGTATCTTCATAGTCCAATAGTCCGACATAAGCATATAGTCCGGCTGTCCGAGGACCCCCTAATCCAGGACTCCCTCAGCTGGACCGTTGGATGTTAATCCAACAGCCGTGCTTCTTCTTCAACCTCTATTCTTGCTCCTGTCTCCCGTGGGTGGCAGTGCTGCCGCGCACCTGAACCAGTCAAGTTTCCCACTCCTCTCCATCTTTGATTCCACTGCCGCGTCTTCCCCATCTCCGGGAAGTTCCAGTCTGGGGCCTCTCCATCGTCCATCGGCCTTGGTGCGCTCGGCACGGTGTGGTCAACATGGTCAACAAACGAGAGTCATCGGAAGCCTCACACCGCAGCCGAACCAGTGAACCCTTGTACTCCTCTCCGCGCGGGCTTCCAATACCATGTCTTCCTCGGCTCCATGTCGTCCCCTTCCTAGGCCTCACCGTCGTCCACCGCCGTGGTGCTCTCGGTGCGGCGTGGTCAATGTGGTCAACGACCGACTTCCATCGGAAGAGTACTGTACGTGGAGAGGCTGACAGTTGGGTCCACGACAGCCGCAAGGAAGTGCCTCCTTATTACGCGGCAAATAATTATTCCTCCACCTGACAAGAGGGACCTACCGGACGGGCAACAATATTTCATGAAAAAAACTTTCCCCCCCTGACTGCTGGGACCCATCGGACGGGCCACCATATTTCGCGAAAAAAACGTTCCCCCCGCTGTCAGCTCGGACCCACCAGAAGTGCCTCCTTATTACGCACAAAAAATGAATACTCCCCCTGCTAGCTGGGACCCACCTTGGTGGGAGGCTGACTTGTGGGCCTACTAAGTTGACGGGGACGGAGGGCTTTGTCAACTTAGTCAATATGAATGATTCTAGCTCAAGTGATCGTACGATGTCCATCCAACGGCCATAGTGCTTCTTCAACCTCTGGTCTTCCTGCTCCGGCCGCCCGTGGCCGGCTGTGCTGCCGTGGAGGCCTCACCGCCCCCTACTATTCCCACCACTGGCCAGGCCCTGCGGCGACGGCAGCCACACACCACAGCCAAACCAGTGAACCCTCGTACTCCTCTCCGCACGGGCTTCCACTGCCGCGTCTTCCCCGGCTCCGCATCGCCCCCTTCCTAGGCCTCGTCGTCGTCCACCGCCCTGGTTCTCTCAGCGCGGCGTGGTCAACGTGGTCAAGGAACAACTTCCATCGAAAGAGTACTATATGTGGAGAGGCTGACAGCTGGGTCCACGACGGCCGCAAGGAAGTGCCTCCTTATTACGCGCAAAATAATTATTCCTCTGCCTGATAGCAGGGACCCACCGCATGGGCCACCGCATTTCGTGAAAAAATGTTTCCCCCCAAACTGCAGGGACCCACCAGCTACATCTTCGCACACAAGGAAGTGCGTCTGGGCAAAAAAAAGCGATTCGCCCCCCTGACTGCAGGGACCCACCATCTACATCTTCGCACGCAAGGAAGTGCCTGACAGTTGGGACCCACCTGGTCGAAGCGTACGTAGCGTTGTCATTCTGGTCGCGAACGTGTACGTACATACTGGTCGATGTAGAGGTGCGCACGTGTCGTAGTAGAGGCACGCACATAGCATGTACACGTACATACAACGGCCAGTGTGCAAGAAAGAAAATACGGCCATGTACGTACATACGGGCGGGGTCTCAAATGCCTACTCGTGCATACATACGGCCAGGGTTCATGTACATGGCTGGGTCGGAACGGAGAAACTGCATCATCGTCGTGTTCATGGGGAGGTAACGGAATGCGTCGTGTTCATCGGGAGGCAACGGAATGCGTCGTGTTCATCGGGAGGCAACGGCGCTTGGGAGCCAACCGGCTTGTATGGAACAGCCGATGGAAACGAGGCCTGGCATACCGCAGAATGGAGGAAACGGCCTTGTGTTCGACCGGCCACATTCAAAACGGGATCCTGTTCATCGGGAGGGGTCTGGCGTACCGCAAAACAGAGGATATGGACTTGTGTTGGACCTCCTATGGTCGAAACAAGGTCCTTTTGATCGGGAGGGGTGTGGCGTACCGCAAAACGGAATTAAGTTGGAGCGCTATGGTCAAAACGGAGGTCCTGTTCATCAGGAGGGGTGTGGCGTACCACAAAACGGGACTCCACGGGATACTGTTCATCTCCACCATCGACCTCCTCCAGCCTCCACGGGTTACTGTTCATCCACCATCGACCTCAGCATCCACCTGCGACTATTCATCCAGCCTCCACTGCACACTACTCCACCGGCTACTGTTCAACGAGCCCTCTCCACGGGCTCCTGTTCAACCACCCCTCCATGGGTTACTGTTCATCCACCCCTCCACCGTCTACTGTTCATCCAGCCCTCCACGGGGTCGTCATGTTCATCTAGCCCTCCATGGGGTCCTGTTCATCTAGCCCCAACCGGCTCGATCAATCGGGGTCATGTTCATCCAGAGGAAACACCACGGGGTCTTGTTCATCCACCCCCACCGGGAAATATTCATCCAACCCCCCCTGCAATGCTCACTGTTCATCTAGAGGCAGCATCGATCAGCTTCAGTTAGCAGTAGTAGTGAAGGAATCGCTCGATCGGGTTCAGTTAACAACCATCGATCGATCGCTTGGGTTCAGTAACGCGTAGCCTGCAGTGCAATCGCTTGGGTTTAGTAGGCGAACGCCTCGCTCGGGTTCAGTTAGAGCCCAACGCCTCGCACCCACATGCGTGCGTGTACGAGAGAAATGCGCAAACCTCTATGCATCGCTTGGCCCGGACCACCCACCGTAACCGGGAACACCCCGATATTTTCCTCGCCCTTGCTTCTACCATAGTTTTTTCCGTCATGGACGGCCCAAAGAATGTCATGCAGCTGCGTCTTCGGCCCGCCCAGGACGAAAAGCCCATTTTCTGTCATGTTTTTTTCTCATAGAAGTAGGAGCCCACCACATCTATGATGATACCGGGTTTTGTCACAATTATCGTCATAGAAGTGTCATAAGTATGATAGAAAAAAAATTCGTTCGACCCAAAATGTCACGGATGTGTCTTTTTTTTGTAGTGATGACTCTTGTATGAGGGTAGAAGGTAAAAATAAAAGATAGGCTCTTCGCAGAGGGAAGTAGAGGTTGTCATGCGCTTTTATGGTTGGATGCACAAAATCTTAATGCAAAATAACGTCACTTTATATTGCCACTTGTGATAGGGACCTTTATTATGCAGTCCGTCGCTTTATTTCTTCCATATCACAAGCTCATATAAATCTTATTTTCTTCACACTAATAGATCATACATATTTAGAGAGCAATTTTTATTGCCTGCCCGATGACAACTTACTTGAATGATCTTACTCAATCCATAGCTAGGTATGGTGTATTCTCATGGCAAAACTGGGTTTAGGGATGTTTGGAAGCACAAGTAGTATCTCTACTTGGTGCAAAGAATTTGGCTAGCATGAGGGGAAAAGGCAAGCTCAACATGTTGGATGATCCATGACAATATAACGTATTCAGATATAAGAAAACATAACCCATTATGTTATCTTCCATGTCCAACATCAACTTTTTAGCATGTCATATTTTAATGAGTGCTCACAATCATAAAAGATGTCCAAGATAGTATATTTATATGTGAAAACCTCTCTTTCTTTATTACTTCCTATTAATTGAAACGATGACCAAAACTATGTTTGTCAACTCTCAACAACTTTTATTCATCATACTCTTTATATGTGAAGTCATTACTCTCCATAAGATCAATATGATCTTTTTATTTCTTTTTGTTCTTTCTTTAATTCCCTCAAGATCATAGCAAGATAGCAAAGCCCTCAACTCAAAACTACTTTGTATTATATATAACTCATGGACTCGATTACATATATAGAGATCAAAAAAAATGTTAAACAAAGATCATACTAAAACTTTATTCTACCAGATCAAGATATAACCAAAAGGATCGAACTAAGAAAAATGATGAAGATAGAGGTGTGATGGTGATACGATACCGGGGCACCTCCCCAGAGCTTGTCAATTGCCAAGGGGAGTGCCCATACCCATGTGTTTATGTCTCTTTCTTCGGAGGTGGTGATGATGGAGTTGTTGATGATGTAAGCCTCTTCCTTAGCTTGCTCAAGACTTAAGTCATCGATCTCTTACTCAAGACTTAATATCTTTTTACATAGTTCTTGTTTGTTTTTCTGCAAGAGACAAAAAGGGATAAACTCGATTTTAGGTTTCTTTGCTCTATCTGGGAGACTTGACTTTTTAACCTCCACGTGCATGTCCCCAGGTTGAGGTAGTGGGACTTCATATTCATCTGAGCTTGTATCCTCCTTTCCCTTAGGATCATAGTCTTCTTCTTCCTTCGTAGTTCACCCACAATGCTCCAAGTCCCCGTAGACCTTGGGGTCTGAAAGGTAATCAGCCACATAGCTTTGTCCCTCTGAATCCTGGGATGACATATTGCCCTAAATCTGTTGCAGAAACAGCTCAAAACAAAAACAGAGGATTTTGTCATGGTACGGTGGTCAAAACCTTCGGGAGATTATATAATGAACTTTTACTGACTAGGAGAAGTATCGTGCAAGAAAACAGAGTCCGGAGGGCACACGAGGTGGTCACGAGGTAGGGGGCGTGCTACCTCTTGAGCATGCGTTGGTTTTCCCTTGAAGAGGAAAGGGTGATGCAGCAAAGTAGCGTAAGTATTTCCCTCCATTTTTGAGAACCAAGGTATCAATCCAGTAGGAGGCTCCACACAAGTCGCTCGTACCTACACAAACAAACAAGAACCTCACAACCAACGTGATAAAGGGGTTGTCAATCCCTTCATGGCCACTTGCAAAAGTGAGATATGATAGAGATAATAAGATAAGATAAATATTTTTGGTATTTTTATGATATAGATTCAAAAGTAAAGATTGCAAAATAAAGTAGATTGGAAACTTATATGATGGAAAATAGACCCGGGGGCCATAGGTTTCACTGGTGGCTTCTCTCAAGATAGCACAAGTATTACGGTGGGTGAACAAATTACTGTCGAGCAATTGATAGAAAAGTGCATAATTTTGAGAATATCTAGGCATGATCATGTATATAGGCATCACGTCTGCAACAAGTAGACCGACTCCTGCCTGCATCTACTACTATTACTCCACACATCGACCGCTATCCAGCATGCATCTAGAGTATTAAGTTCATAAGAACAGAGTAACGCATTAAGCAAGATGACATGATGTAGAGGGATAAACTCAAGCAATATGATATAAACCCCATCTTTTTATCCTCAATGGCAACAATAAAATACGTGCCTTGCTGCCCCTGCTATCACTGGGAAAGGACACCGCAAGATTGAACCCAAAGCTAAGCAATTTTCCCATTGCAAGAAAGATCAATCTAGTAGGCCAAACCAAACTGATAATTCGAAGAGACTTGCAAAGATAACCAGTCATACATCAAAGAATTCAGAGGAGATTCAAATATTTCTCATAGATAAACTTGATCATAAACCCACAATTCATCGGATCTCGACAAACACACCGCAAAAAGAGTTACATCGAATAAATCTCCAAGAAGATCGAGGAGAACTTTGTATTGAGATTCAAAGAGAGAGAAGAAGCCATCTAGCTAATAACTATGGACTCGAAGGTCTGTGGTAAACTACTCACAACTCATCGGAGAGGCCTTGGCGATGATGTAGAAGCCCTCCGTGATCGATTTCCCCTCCGACGGAGCGCCGAAAAAGGCTCCAAGATGGGATCTCACGGGTACAAAAGGTTGTGGCGGTGGAAATAGTGTTTCGTGATGCTCCTGGATGTTTTCGGGGTACGTAGATATATATAGGCGAAGGAAGTCGGTCAGGGGAGCCACGAGGGGCCCATGAGGCAGGGGCGCCCCCCAGGGCGCACCTTGCACCCTCGTGGCAGCCTCGGCTGCTTCTTGATGTCCACTCCAAGTCTCCTAGATTGCGTTTGTTCCAAAAAGATCGCTCCCAGAGGTTTCATTCCGTGTGGACTCCGTTTCATATTCCTTTTCTTCGAAACACTGAAATAGGCAAAAAACAGCAATTTGGGCTGGGCCTCCGGTTAATAGGTTAGTCCCAAAAATAGTATAAAAGTGTATAGTAAAGCCCATAAACATCCAAAATGGGTAATATAATAGCATGGAACAATCAAAAATTATAGATACGTTGGAGACGTATCAAGCATCCCCAGGCTTAATTCCTGCTCGTCCTCGAGTAGGTAAATGATAAAAACAGAATTTTTGATGTGGAATGCTACCTAGCATATTTCTCAATGTAATTTTCTTTATTGTGGCATGAATGTTCAGATCCAAATGATTCAAAATAAAAGTTCATATTGACATAAGATTAGTAATACTTCAAGCATACTAACAAGTAATCATGTCTTATCAAAATAACATATCCAAAGAAAGTTTATCCCTACAAAATCATGTAGTTAGGCTATGCTTCATTTTCATCACTCAAAATACTCCCATCATGCACAACCCCGGTTTTAGCCAAGCAATTGGTTCATACTTTTTAACGCGCTTCAGCTTTTTAAACTCTCACGCAATACATGAGCGTAAGCCATGGATATAGCACTATGGGTAGAATAGAATATGATGATGGAGGTTGTGTGGAGAAGACAAAAAAGGAGAAAGTCTCACATTGAGGAGGCTAATCAACGGGCTATGGAGATGCCCATCAATTGATGTCAACATGAGGAGTAGGGATTGCCATGCAACGGATGCACTAGAGCTATAAATGTATGAAAGCTCAACAAAAGAAACTAAGTGGGTGTGCAACCAACTTGCTTGCTCACGAAGACCTAGGGCATTTTGAGGAAGCCCATCATTGGAATATACAAGCCAAGTTCTATAATGAAAATTCCCACTAGTATATGAAAGTGGCAACATAAGAGACTCTCTATCATAAAGATCATGGTGCTGCTTTGAAGCACAAGTGTGGAAAAGGATACTAACATTGTCCCTTCTCTCTTTTTCTCTCTTTTTTTTATTTTGGTGGGCTTCTTTGGTCTCTTTTTTTATTTGGGCTTCTTTGGCCTTTTTATTTTTCATAAAGTCTGAAGTCTCATCCCGACTTGTGGGGGAATCATAGTCTCCATGATCCTTTCCTCACTTGGGACAATGCTCTAATAATGAAGATCATCACACTTTTATTGATTTACAACTCAACAATTACAACTCAATACTTAGAACAAAATATGACTCTATGTGAATGCCTCTGACGGTGTACCGGGATATGCAATGAATCAAGAGTGACATGTATGAAAGAATTATGAAGGTGTCTTTGCCAAAAATACGATGTCAACTACATGATCATGCAAAAGCAATATGACAATGATGGAGCGTGTCATAATAAACGGAACGGTGGAAATTTGCATGGCAATATATCTCGGAATGGCTATGGAAATGCCATAATAGGTAGGTATGGCGGTTGTTTTGAGGAGGATATAAGGAGGTTTATGTGTGATAGAGCGTATCGTATCACGGGGTTTGGATGCACCGGCGAAGTTTGCACCAACTATCAAGGTGAGAAAGGGCAATTCATGGTACCGTAGAGGCTAGCAATGATGGAAGGGTAAGAGTGCGTATAATCCATGGACTCACATTAGTCATAAAGAACTCATATACTTATTGCAAAAGTTTATTAGCCCTCGAAGAAAAGTACTACTATGCATGCTCCTAGGGAAAGGGTTGGTAGGAGTTAATCATCGCGCGATCCCGACTACCACACATAAGGAAGGCAATCAAAAGAGCACCCCATGCAAAAAAATTGTTACACAACTTTTACCATACGTGCATGCTACAGGACTTGCCAACTTTAACATAAGTATTTCTCAATTTCATAATTACCCAACTAGCATGATTCTAACATTACCACCTTTATATCTCAAAACAATTATCAAGCATCAAATTGATCATAATATTCAATGCACTCTATATGATAGTTTTTATTATGCCCAACTTGGATGCTCATCATATTAGGACAAATTTTATAACCAAAGCAAATACCATGCTGCTCTAAAAGACTCTTAAAATAATATAAGTGAAGCTGAGAGATCAATAATTTCTACAAAAATGAAACCACCACCGTGCTCTAAAAGATTTAAGTGAAGCACATAGAGCTAAATTATCTAGCTCAAAAGATATAAGTGAGCATATAGAGTATTCTAATAAATTCCGAATCATGTGTGTCTCTCCCAAAAGGTGTGTACATCAAGGATGATTGTGTTAAACTAAAAAGCAAAGACTCATATCATACAAGACGCTCCAAGCAAAACACATATCATGTGGTGAATAAAAATATAGCCCCAAGTAAAGTTACCGATAGACGAAGACGAAAGAGGGGATGCCTTCTGGGGCATCCTCAAGCTTAGGATTTTGGTTATCCTTGAATATCTTGGAGTGCCATGGGCATCCCCAAGCTTAGGCTCTTGCCACTCCTTATTCCATAATCCATCAAATCTTTAACCAAAACTTGAAAACTTCACAACACAAAACTCAACAGGAAATCTTATGAGCTCCGTTAGTGCAAGAAAGAAAAAACACCACTTAAGGTACTGCAATGAACTCATTATTTATTTATATTGGTGTTAAACCTACTATATTCCAACTTATCTATGGTTCATACCCCCCGATACTAGCCATAGATTCATCAAAATAAGCAAACAACACACGAAAAACAGAATCTGTCATAAACAGAACAGTCTGTAGAAATCTGTAACTTTAGAATACTTATGGAACTCTAAAACTCCTACCAAAATAGTAAGTCCTACGCAATTCGTCTATCGATCTACTTCAAAAAGAATCAACTCAAAATCACGTCTCTGTGATTTATTAGAATTATTCTCGTGAGCGCAAAAGTTTCTGTTTTTTTAGCAAGATCAAGTTAACTTTCACCCAAGATGATCCTATAGGTTCTACTTGGCACACACACTAATTAAAACATAAAACCAGGATATATGAATAATTTATTACTAAACAGTAACAAAAAACAAGGAACAAAAATAAAAATTGGGTTGCCTCCCAACAAGCGCTATCGTTTAACGCCCCTAGCTAGGCATAAAAGAGAGAATAAATCTAAGTATTTCCATCTTTGGTATTCAATTCATAAGTGGCCCTCATAATAGATTAATAAGGTGATTTGATTTTCTTTCTAAGAAAGTGTTCCATGCCTTTCCTTAATGGAAATTGGAATCTAATATTTCGTTCCTTCATATCAATAATTGCACCAATCGTTCTAAGGAAAGGTCTACCAAGAACAATAGGACATGAAGATTGCAATCTATATCAAGAACGATAAAATCTACGGGCACATAATTCCTATTTGCAATAATAAGAACATCATTAATCCTTCCCATAGGTTTCTTAATAGTGGAATCTGCAAGGTGCAAGTTTAAAGAGCAATCATCAAATTCACGGAAACCTAGCACATCCCATAAAGTTTTTTGAATCGTGGAAACACTAGCACCCAAACCACACAAAGCATAGCATTCATGATCTTTAATTTTAATTTTAATAGTAGGTTCCCATTAATCATAAAGTTTTCTAGGGATAGAAACTTCTAATTCAAGTTTTTCTTCATAAGATTGCATCAAATCAACAACGATATGTTTAGTAAAAGCTTTATTTTGGCTATAAGCATGAGGAGAATTCAACACGGATTGCAACAAGGTAATACAATCTATTAAAGAACAATTGTCATAATTAAATTCCTTGAAATCCAAAATAGTGGGTTCGTTGCTATGTAAAGTTTTGACCTCTTCAATGCCAGCTTTACCAATTTTAGCACCAAGATCTAAAAACTCTGAATCATTGGGACGCCTTTTAACTAAAGTTGACTCATCTACAGTCCCATCATTATTAAGATTAATATTGCAAAACAAAGATTTAATAGGAGACACATCAATCACTCTTAGATCTTCATCATTATTTTCATGAAAACTAGAAGAAAACCCTCTTACAAAGCAATCTTTCTTAGCACGCATCCTAGCGGTTCTTTCTTTGCACTCATCAATGGAAATTATCATGGCTTTGAGAGACTCATTGATATCATGCTTAGGAGGGATAGATCTAAGTTTCAAGGAATCAACATCAAGAGAAATTCTATCCATGTTCCTAGCCAATTCATCAACTTTAAGCAACTTTTCTTCAAGCAAAGCATTAAAATTCTTTTGAGAATTCATAAATTCTTTAACACTAATCTCAAAATCAGAGGGCAACTTATTAAAATTTCCATAAGAGTTGTTGTAGGAATTACCATAATTATTAGAGGAATTACTAGGAAACGGCCTAGGATTAAAGTTTCCTCTATACGTGTTGTTACCAAAATTATTCCTACCAACAAAATTCACTCCATAGGTTCATTATTATTCTCAATCAAATTAGACAAAGGCATATCATTAGGATCAATAGGAGCACTCTTAGTAGCAAACAATTTCATAAGTTCATCCATCTTTCCACTCAAAACATTAATTTCTTCTATCGCATGAACCTTTTTACTAGTAGATCTTTCGGTGTGCCATTGAGAATAATTAACCATGATATTATCTAGGAGTTTAGTAGCTTCTCCTAAAGTGATTTCCATAAAAGTGCCTCCCGCGGCCGAATCTAACAGATTTCTAGAAGCAAAATTCAATCCGGCATAAAAAATTTGTAGGATCATCCATAAATTCAAACCATGTGTAGGGCAATTACGTATCATTAATTTCATCCTCTCCCAAGATTTTGCAACATTCTCATGATTAAGTTGCTTAAAATTCATAATATCGCTTCTAAGAGAGATGATCTTAGGGGGAGGAAAATACTTAGAGATAAAAGCATCTTTGCACTTATTCCATGAATCAATACTATTTTTAGGCAAAGAAGAAAACCAAGTTTTAGCATGATCCCTAAGCGAAAACGGAAATAACTTCAATTTAACAATATCACTATCCATGTATTTCTTCTTTTGCATATCGCACAAATCAACAAAGTTGTTTAGATGAGTAGCGGCATCTTCACTAGGAAGGCCTGAGAATTGATCTTTCATAACAAGATTCAACAAAGCAGCATTGATTTCACAACATTCAACATCATTAAGAGGAGCAATCGGAGTGCTAAGGAAATCATTATTATTGGTATTGGAAAAGTCACACAATTTAGTATTATCTTGAGCCATCGTGACAAGCAATCCAACACACAAGCACACAAGAGGCAAGCAAAAAAGAGGCGAACGGAAAAGAGAGGGTGAATAAAACGTCAAGGGTGAAGTGGGGGAGAGGAAAACGAGAGGCAAATGGCAAATAATGTAATGCGAGGGAGATGAGTTTGTGATGGGTACTTGGTATGTCTTGACTTAAGCAAAGACCTCCGGCAACGGCGCCAGGAATCCTTCTTGCTACCTCTTGAGCATGCGTTTGTTTTTCCCTTGAAGAGGAAAGGGTGATGCAGCAAAGTAGCATAAGTATTTCCCTCAGTTTTTGAGAACCAAGGTATCAATCCAATAGGAGGCTCCATGCAAGTCCCTCGTACCTACACAAACAAACAAGAACCTCGCAACCAACACGATAAAGGGGTTGTCAATCCCTTCACGGCCACTTGCGAAAGTGAGATCTGATAGAGATAATAAGATAAGATAAATATTTTTGGTATTTTTATGATATAGATTGAAAAGTAAAGATTACAAAATAAAGTAGATTGGAAACTTATATGATGGAAAATAGACCCGGGGCCATAGGTTTCACTAGTGGCTTCTCTCAAGATAGCATAAGTATTACTGTGGGTGAACAAATTACTGTCGAGCAATTTATAGAAAAGTGCATAATTATGAGAATATCTCGGCATGATCATGTATATAGGCATCACATCCGCAACAAGTAGACTGACTCCTGCCTGAATCTACTACTATTACTCCACACATGGACCGCTATCCAGCATGCATCTAGAGTACTAAGTTCATAAGAACAGAGTAACGCAAGCAAGATGACATGATGTAGAGGGATAAACTCAAATAATATGATATAAACCCCATCTTTTTATCCTCGATGGCAACAATACAATACGTGCCTTGTTGTCCCTGCTGTCACTGGGAAAGGACACCGCAAGATTGAACCCAAAGCTAAGCACTTCTCCCATTGCAAGAAAGATCAATCTAGTAGGCCAAACCAAACTGATAATTAGAAGAAACTTGCAAAGATAACCAATCATACATAAAAGAATCTAGAGGAGATTCAAATATTTCTCATAGATAAACTTGATCGTAAACCCACAATTCATCGGATCTTGACAAACACACCGCAAAAAGAGTTACATCGAATAAATCTCCAAGAAGATCGAGGAGAACTTTGTATTGAGATTCAAAGAGAGAGAAGAAGCCATCTAGCTAATAACTATGGACCCGAAGGTCTATGGTAAACTACTCACAACTCATCGGAGAGGCCTTGGCGATGATGTAGAAGCCCTCCGTGATCAATTCCCCCTCCGGCGGAGCGCCGGAAAAGGCTCCAAGATGGGATCTCACGGGTACAGAAGGTTGTGGCGGTGGAAATAGTGTTTTGTGATGCTCCTGGATGTTTTCGTGGTACGTAGATATATATAGGCAAAGGAAGTCGGTCAGGGGAGCCATGAGGGGCCCACGAGGCAGGGGGCGCCCCCCTAGGTTGCGCCTTGCACCCTCGTGTCCACCTCGGCTGCTTCTTGATGTCCACTCCAAGTCTCCTGGATTGCGTTTGTTCCAAAAAGATCACTCCCGGAGGTTTCATTCCGTGTGGACTCCGTTTCATATTCCTTTTCTTCAAACACTGAAATAGGCAAAAAAAACAGCAATTTGGGCTGGGCCTCCGGTTAATAGGTTAGTCCCAAAAATAGTATAAAAGTGTATAGTAAAGCCCATAAACATCCAAAACGGGTAATGTAATAGCATGGAACAATCAAAAATTATAGATACGTTGGAGACGTATCAGGGTGCGCTCAGGGGGTAGGGCGCGCCCTCCACCCTCGTGGACGCCTTGTGTCTCTTTCAGACTACTTTTAATTTCCTAATTTTTTAAATATTCCAAAACAGAGAAAAAAATGCTATTTGAACAGTTTTGGAGTTGGTTTACTTACTGTACCACATACATATTCCTTTTGGGAGTCTGAAATGTTCTGGAAATTGTCCCTTATGTACTCCTCCAGGGTTACGGTGTCAATAACATCGGTTTCAACATTTATTGGAGTATCTAAGATATAATGTTTGATTCTTTGACCGTTTACCACCTTCGGATTTGTGCCTTCGGCGTTGTTAATTTTTATGGCACTGGAACGATACACCTCCTCGGTAATGTAAGGACCTTCCCATTTAGAGAGAAGTTTTCCTACAAAAAATCTTAAACGAGAGTTGTATAGCAAAACATAATCACCTACATTAAACTCACGCCTTTTATCCTTTTGTCATGCCATCTTTTAACTTTTTCCTTAAACAACTTGGCATTCTCATAGGCTTGGATTCTCCATTCATCAAGCGAGCTAATGTCAAATAATCTATTCTCACCGGCAAGTTTGAAATCATAATTGAGCTCTTTAATAGCCCAATATGCCTTACGTTCTAGTTCGAGAGGTAAGTGACATGTTGTTCCATAAACCATTTTATACGGAGACATACCCATAGGATTTTTATATGCAGTTCTATAAGCCCATAATGCATCAAGTTTCTTGGACCCAATTCTTTCTAGATCTATTAACAGTCTTTTGCGGAATCAATTTAGTCTCTCTATTACTCAACTCTACTTGACCACTAGACCGAGGATGATATGGAGATGCAATTCTATGATTAACATCATACTTAGCAAGCATTTTACGAAAAGTACCATGAATAAAATGTGAACCACCATCAGTCATTAAATATCTAGGGACTCCAAACCTCGAAAAAATAACTTCTTTAAGCATCTTAATAGAAGTGTTATCATCAGCACTACTAGTATGAATAGCTTCTACCCACTTAGTAACATAATCAACGACAACTAAAATATGTGTATACCCATTGCAGGAAGGAAAATGTCCCATATAATCAAAGCCCCAAACATCAAATGGTTCAATAACAAGTGAATAATTTATAGGCATTTCTTGATGTCTACTAATATTACCAATTCTTTGACATTCATCGCAAGACAAGACAAATTTACCGGCATCTTTGAAAAGAGTAGGCCAATATATAAAAACCGAATTGCAATACCATATGTGCGGTTCTATCTCTAGCGTGGTGTCCTCTATAAGCCTCGGAGTGACACTTGCGTAGGATCTGTTCCTGTTCATGCTCAGGTACACAACGTCTAATAACACCATCTACTCCTTCTTTATAAAGGTGTGGGTCATCCCAAAAGTAATGTCTTAAACCATAGAAAAACCTTTTCTTTTGCTGGTATGTGAAACTAGGTGGTATAAATTTAGAAACAATGTAATTAGCATAATTAGCATACCATGGAGCAGTACGAGAATCATTTATGACAACTAATTGTTCATCAGGAAAGCTATCATCAATAGGTAGTGGGTCATCAAGAACATTCTCTAACCTAGACAAGTTGTCTGCAACAGGGTTCTCAGCTCCCTTTCTATCAATAATATGAAAATCAAATTCTTGTAGCAAGAGAACCCATCTAATAAGTCTTGGTTTAGCATCTTTATTTTCCATAAGATATTTAATAGCAGCATGATCAGTATGAACAGTTACTTTGAAATCAACAATATAAGGTCTGAACTTATCACAAGCAAGTACGACTGCTAAAAATTCTTTTTCAATAGTAGCATAATTTCTCTGGGCACTGTCTAGAGTTTTACTAGCATATTGCATAACACTTAATTTCTTATCAACTCTTTGTCCTAGAACAACACCTACAACATAATCACTAGCATCACACATAATTTCAAAGGGTAAATTCCAATCAGGTGGCTGAACAATAGGTGAAGAAATCAAGTCTTTCTTAAGTATTTCAAATGCTTCTACACAATCATCATCAAAAACAAAAGGAACATCCTTTTGCAAGAGATTAGTGAGAGGCCTAGAAATTTTAGAGAAGTCTTTAATAAACCTCATATAGAAACCAGCATGACCAAGGAAACTTCTTATACCTTTGATATCTTTAGGACACGACATCTTTTCAATAGCATACACTTTAGCTTTATCGACTTCAATACCTCTTTAAGAATTTTTATGCCCCAAGAGAATAACTTCATTAACCATAAAGTGGCACTTCTCCCAATTCAAGACAAGATTAGTTTCTTCATATCTCTGCAAAACTCGATCAAGGTTTCTTAAGCAATCATCAAAGGAAGTTCCATAAACGGAGAAATCATCCATGAAAACCTCAACAATCTTTTCACAGAAGTCAGACAATATAGCAGTCATACATCTTTGAAAGGTAGCAGGTGCATTTCATAACCCAAAAGGCAAACATCTATAAGCAAAGGTACCGAAAGGGCACGTAAAAGTGGTCTTTTCCGGATCCTCTTTCGACATAGGTATTTGAGAGAAACCAGAATAACCATCTAGAAAGCAAAAATGTGTATGTTTGGATAGTCTTTCTAGCATTTGATCAATAAAAGGTAGAGGGTAATGATCTTTTCTAGTAGCTTTATTTAATTTGCAGAAATCAATTACTATTCTATAACATGTAACAATTCTTTGTGGGATCAATTCATCCTTATCATTAGGAACAACAGTAATACCTCCCTTCTTAGGGACACAATGAACGTGATTTACCCACTGACTATCAGCAATAGGATAAATTATACCTACCTCCAGAAGCTTTAGTATTTCATTTCTTACCACTTCTTTCATCTTAGGATTTAACCATCATTGATGATCAACAACTGGTTTAGCATCTTTCTCCAATTTTATTTTGTGCTGGCATAGAGTGGGACTAATGCCCTTAAGATCATCAAGAGTATATCCAATAACAGCACAGTGCTCCTTTAGAGTTTTCAATAATTTCTCTTCTTCATGCTCCGAAAGGTTAGCGCTAATAATAACAGGATATATCTTCTTTTCATCAAGATAAGCATATTTAAGAGTATCAGGTAAATGTTTAAGCTCAAACACGGGATCACCCTTGGGTGGAGGAGGATCCCCAAGGATTTCAACAGGCAAGTTGTGTTTCAAAATAGGTCCTTGCTTAAAGAATACTTCATCTATTTCCCTTCTCTCCTTCATAAACATATCATTTTCATGGTCAAGCAAATATTGTTCTAAAGAATCATTAGGAGGCACAGCAATAGAAGCAAGACCAATAATTTCATCTTTACTAGGCAATTCTTTATCATGGGGTTGTCTATGAAATTTTGCAAAATTAAAATCATGAGACATATCCCCTAAACCAATAGTAACAATATCCTTTTCGTAGTTTATCTTAGCATTAACAGTATTCAAGAAGGGTCTACCAAATATAATGGGACAAAAGTCATCTTGTGGGGAACCAAGAACAAGAAAATTAGTAGGATATTTAATTTTCCCACGCAAGACTTCAACATCTCTAACAATCCCAATTGGTGAAATAGTGTCTCTATTGGCAAGCTTAATAGTAACATCAATATCTTCTATCTCAGCAGGCGTAGTATCATGCATAATTTCTTTGTGTAAAGAATGAGGTATTGCACTCACACTAGCACCCATATCACATAAGCCATGATAACAATGATCTCCTATTCCAACAGAAACAACAGGCATGCCAACAACAGGTCTATGTTTATTTTTAGTATTGGGTTTAGCAATTCTAGCAACTTCATCACAGAAATAAATAACATGCCCATCAATATTATCGACCAAGAGATCTTTGACCATAGAAATACTAGGTTCAACTTTAATTTTCTCAAGGAGTGTAGGTGTTCTAATATTGCTCTTACGAACCACAGTTGAAGCTTTAGCATGATCCTTTATTCTAATAGGAAAAGGTGGTTTCTCAATATAAGCGGTAGGAACAATAGGCAACATTATAAGTAATAGTTTTTTCTTCAACTTTAATAGGTTCTACTACCTTTACTTAAATGGGAGGATGATATTTAAACCACTTCTCCTTAGGGAGATCAACATGAGTAGCAAATGATTCACATAAAGAAGCTACTATCTCAGAGTCAAGTCCATATTTAGTGCTAAATTCACGAAAAGCATCGGTATCCATAAAAGATTTAACACAATCAAACTTAGGGGCTATACCTGACTCCTTAACTTCACCGAGTTCCCAATCTTCAGAGTTACATTTAATTATTTCCAAGAAATCACATATGAATTCAATAGTCTTCATCATAAAAGAAATAGTACAAGAGGCATCGAGCATGGAGCGATCATTATGAGAAAGCCGAGCACAAAAGTTTTGAATAATAATTTCTCTTGAGAGCTCATATTGGGGCATGAATATAACATTGAATTAAGCCTCCCCCAAGCTTGAGCGATACTTTCTCCTTCACGAGGCCAAAAATTATATATATAATTACGATCACGATGAACCAGATGCATAGGATAAAACTTCTGATGAAATTCCAATTTCAAACAATTGTAGTTCCATGATCCAATATGATCGCATAGCCTATACCATGTCAATTCCTTTCCTTTCAAAGATAAAGGGAAGACCTTCTTCTTGACAACATCCTTGGGCATACCTGCAAGCTTAAATAATCCACAAACTTCATCCACATAGATTAGGTGCATATCAGGATGTAATGTTCCATCTCCTGTATAGGGATTCACTAGCAGTTTCTCTATCATACCCAAAGGAATTTCAAAGTAAATATTTTCAGTAGGTTCAGAAGGTTGAGGAGCAACGCTTTGCACTTCATAGTCGGGGTGAAGATAACCCTAACAAGCCACTCAAAGGATTATTTTCCGTAGTAGCAAGTGATAGTAAATTTCAGCACACTATATAAATGTTTCCATACCAAATTCCACTTACCAAAGGCGCTTCACTCCCCGGCAACGGTGCTAGAAAAGAGTCTTGATGACCCACAAGTATAGGGGATCTATCGTAGTCCTTTTGATAAGTAAGAGTGTCAAACCCAATGAGGAGCAAAAGGAAATGACAAGCGATTTTCAGTAAGGTATTCTCTGCAAGCACTGAAATTATCAGCAATAGATAGTTTTGTGATAAGATAATTCGTAATGGGTAACAAGTAACAAAAGTAACTAAGGTGCAGAAAGGTGTCCCAACCCTTTTTGTAGCAAAGGACAAGCCTGGAAAAACTCTTATATAAAGCAAGGCGCTCCCTAGGATACATGGGAATTATTGTCAAGCTAGTTTTCATCATGCTCATATGATTCGCATTCGTTACTTTGATAATTTGATATGTGGGTGGACTAGTGCTTGGGTAATGCCCTTCCTTGGACAAGAATCCCACTTATGATTAACCCCTCTCTCAAGCATCTGCAACTACGAAAGAAGAATTAAGGTAAACCTAACCATAGCATGAAACATATGGGTCCAAATTAGCCCCTTACAAAGCAATGCATAAACTAGGGTTTAAGCTTCTATCACTCTAGCAACCCATCATCTACTTATTACTTCCCAATGCCTTCCCCTAGGCCCAAATCATGGTGAAGTTTCCTGCAGTCAACATTCACATAACACCACTAGAGGAGAGACAACATACATCTCATCAAAATATCGAACGAATACCAAATTCACATGATTACTTATAACAAGACTTCTCCCATGTCCTCACGAACAAACGTAACAACTCAAAAATCGTATTCGTGTTCATAATCGGAGGGGTATTAAATAGCATTAAGGATCTGAACATATGATCTTCCACCGAATAAACCAACTAGCATCAACTACAAGGAGTAACGAACACTACTAGCAACCCACAGGTACCAATCTGAGGTTTTAAGACAAAGATCGGATACAAGAGATGAACTAGCGTTTGAGAGGAGATGGTGTTGGTGAAGATGTTGATGGAGATTGACCCCCTCTCGATGAGAGGATCGATGGTGATGAAGATGGCGGTGATTTCCCCCTCCCGGAGGGATGTTTCCCCGACAGAACACCTCCGCCGGAGCCATTGATTGGTCCTGCCCAGGTTCTGCCTCGAGACGGCGGCGCTTCATCCTGAAAACTTCCTTATGATTTTTTCCAGGCAAAAGACACCATATAGCAGAAGATGGACGTCGGGGGCCTGCCAGGGGGCCCACGAGGCAGGGGGCGCGCCCAAGGGGGTAGGGTGCGCCCTCCACCCTCGTAGCTAGCTGGTGGCCCCCCTCTCGTGCTTTATTCGCCCAAAATTTTTAATATATTCCAAAACTGATTTCCGTGGAGTTTTAGGACTTTTGGAGTTGTGCAGAATAGGTCTCTAATATTTGCGCCTTTTCCGATCCAGAATTCCAGTTGCCGGCCTTCTCCCTCTTCATGTAAACCTTATAAAATAAGAGAGAAAAGGCATAAGTATTGTGACATAACATGTAATAACAGCCCATAATGCAATAAATATTGATATAAAAGCATGATGATGGATGTATCAATTAGCCTCCCTCCTATGGCCCATATGGCCCATATCTTCCACCAGGGGGTCCCGGTAACCCCTCCGGTACTCCGGTTTGTACCCGATACACTCACCTGTGTCCGAATACCACCTTCCAATATATCAACCTTTACCTCTCAACCATTTCGAGACTCCTCGTCATGTATGTGATCTCATCCCGGGCTCCTAACAACCTTCGGTCACCAAAACACATAACTCATATAATACATATCGTCATCGAACGTTAAGCGTGCGGACCCTACGGGTTCGAGAACTATGTAGACATGACCGAGACACCTCTCTGGTCAATAACCAATAGCAGAACCTGCATGCTCATATTGGTTCCCACATATTCTACGAAGATCTTTATCGGTCGAACCGCAATGTCAACATACGTTATTCCCTTTGTCATCGGTGTGTTACTTGCCCGAGATTTGACCGTCGGTATCTTCATACCTAGTTCAATCTTGTTACTGCCAAGACTCTTTACTCATTCTGTAATGCATCATCCCACAACTAACTCATTACTCACATTGCTTGTAAGACTTCATATATTGTGCATTACCGAGAGGGCCCAGAGATACCTCTCCGATACTCGGAGTGACAAATCCTAATCTCGATCTATGACAACCCAACAAACACCTTCAGAGATACCTGTAGAGTATCTTTATAATCACCCAGTTACGTTGTGATGTTTGATAGCGCACAAGGAATTCCTCTGGTGTCCGGGAGTTGCATAATCTCATAGTTAGAGGAATATGTATTTGACATGAAGAAAGCAGTAGCAATAAAACTGAACGATCATTATGCTAAGCTAACTGATGGGTCTTGTCCATCACATCATTCTCCTAATGATGTGATCTCGTTCATCAAATGAAAACACAAGTTCATGGCTAGGAAACTTAACCATCTTTGATCAACGAGCTAGTCTAGTAGAGGCATACTTGGGACATGGTGTTTTGTCTATGTATTCACACATGTATCAAGTTTTCGATTAATGTAAGTCTAGCATGAATAATAAACATTTATCATGAATAAGGAAATATAAAATAACAACTTTATTACTCCCTCCGTTCCTAAATATAAGGTGTATAGTTTTTGGCACAGAAATTAAAGAACGCACGTGGAGGGAAAATTTCACAAGTTTTGGGCGACATTTAACCAGACTAATTGACATGAGAAAATAGAGGAGCTTGCCCTGTATAAGGAAATGTAATCAAATCCCTCAAAAAATTATTCAAACGAGTGGTGAAATGCACTACACCTTATATTTTGGACTCTTTCTCGAAAATCTATACACCTTATATCAAGGAACGGAGGGAGTATTTTGTCTAGGGCATATTTCCTTCAGTCTCCCACTTGCACTAGAGTCAATAATCTAGTTCACATTAACACCAATAGTTCACATCGCCATGTGACCAACACCCAAAGGGTTTACTAGAGTCAATAATCTAGTTCACATTGCGATGTGATTAACACCCAAAGAGTACTAAGGTGTGATCAAGTTTTGCTTGTGATAGAAGTTTAGTCAACGGGTCTACCACATTCAGAGCCATATATATTTTGCAAATTTTCTATGTCTACAATGCTCTCCATGGAGGTACTCTAGCTAATTTCTCCCACTTTCAATATGTATCCATATTGAGACTCAGAGTCATCTAGATCTGTGTAAAAGCTTGCATCGACATAACTCTTTACATCGAACTCTTTACCACCTCCATAACCGAGAAATATTTCCTTAGTCCTCTTAGGTAACTAAGGATAACTTTGACCATTGTCCAGTGATCCACTCCTGGATCACTATCGTACCCCCTTGCCAAACTCATGATAAGGTACACAATAGGTCTGGTACACAACATAGTATACTTTATAGAACCTATGGCCGAGGCATAGGGAATGACTTTCATTCTCTTTCTATTTTCTGCCGTGGTTGGTTTTGAGTCTTACTCAACTTTACACCTTGCAATACAGACAAGAACTCCTTCTTTGACTGATCCATTTTGAACTCTTTGAAAATCCTGTCAAGGTGTGTACTCATTGAAAAATCTTATCAAGCATTTTGATCTATCTCTATAGATCTTGATGCCCAATATGTAAGCAGCTTCACTAAGGTCTTTCTTTGAAAAACTCCTTTCAAACACTCCTTTATGCTTTCCAGAAAATTCTACATCATTTCCGATCAACAATATGTCATTCACATATACTTATCAGAAATGTTGTAGTGCTCCCACTCACTTTCTTGTAAATACAGACTTCTCCGAAAGTCTGTATAAAACTATATGCTTTGATTAACTCATCAAAGTGTATATTCCGACACCGAGATGCTTGCACCGGTCCACAGATGGATCGCTGGAGCTCGCACACTTCGTTAGCACCTTTAGGATTGACAAAACCTTCTGGTTGCATCATATACAACATATCTTTAATAAATCCATTAAGGAATGCAGTTTTGACATCCATTTGCCATATTTCATAAAATATGGCAATTGCTAACATGATTCAGACAGACTTAAGCATCGCTACGGGTGAGAAAGTCTCATCGTAGTCAACTCCTTGAACTTGTCGAAAACCTTTTGCAACAAGTCGAGCTTTATAGACAGTAACATTACCATCAGCACTAGTCTTCTTGAAGATCCATTTATTCTCTATGGGTCGCTGATCATCGGGCAGATCCACCAAATTCCACACTTTGTTCTCATACATGGATCCTATCTCAGATTTCATGGCCTCAAGCCATTTATCGGAATCTGGGGTCATCATAGCTTCTTCATAGTTCGTATGTTCATCATGGTCAAGTAACATGACTTCCAAAATAGGATTATTGAACCACTCTAGTGTGGATCGTGCTCTGTTTGACCTACGAGGTTTTGTAGCAACTTGATCTGAAGTTTCATGATCTTTATCATTAGCCTCCTCTCCAGTTGGTGTAGGCATCACCGGAACAGATTTCCCGGATGAGCTACTTTCCAAATTGAGAGTAGGTACAATTACCTCATCAAGTTCTATTTTCCTCCCACTCACTTCTTTCGAGAGAAACTCCTTCTCTAGAAAGGTTCCATTCTTAGCAACAAAAATCTTGCCTTCGGACTTGTGGTAGAAGGTGTACCCAATTGTTTCCTTAGGGTATCCTATGAAGACGCACTTATCCGATTTGGGTTCGAGCTTATCGGGCTGAAGCCTTTTGACATAAGTATCGCATCCCCAAACTTTAAGAAACGACAACTTAGGTTTGTTGCCAAACCACAGTTCATACTGTGTCGTCTGAACGGACTTTGATGGTGCCCTGTTTAACGTGAATGCAGTTGTCTTTAATGCATATACCCAAAACGATAGTGGTAAATTGGTAAGAGACATCATAGATTGCACCATATCTAATAAAGTGTGGTTACGACGTTCGGACGCACCATAATGCTGTGGTGTTCCAAGTGGTGTGAGCTGTGAAACTATTCCACATTGTTTTAATGAAGGCCAAACTCGTAACTCAAATATTCACCTCCACGATCAGATCGTAGAAACTTTATTTTCTTGTTACGATGATTCTCCACTTCACTGTGAAATTCTTTGACCTTTTCAAATGTTTCAGACTTGTGTTTCATTAAGTAGATATACCCATATCTGCTCAAATCATCTGTGAAGATCAGAAAATAACGATACCCACCATGAGCATCAACACTCATCGGACCACATACATCAGTGTGTATTATTTCCAATAAGTCGTTGGCTCGTTCCATTGTTCCGGAGAACGGAGTTTTAGTCATATTTCCCATAAGGCACGGTTCGCAAGTATCAAATGATTCATAATCAAGTGATTCCAAAAGTCCATCTGCATTGAGTTTCTTCATGCGCTTTACACCGATATGACCCAAACGGCAGTGCCACAAATATGTTGCACTATCATTATCAACTTTGCATCTTTTGGCATCAATATTATGAATATGTGTATCACTACGATCGAGATTTAATAAACCATTAACATTGGGTGTATGACCATAGAAGGTTTTTATTCATGTAAACAGAATAACAATTATTCTCTGTCTTAAAAGAATAACCGTATTGCAATAAATATGATCTAATCATATCCATGCTCAACGCAAACACCAAATAACATTTACTTAGGTTCAACACTATTCCTGAAAGTATAGGGAGTGTGCGATGATGATGATATCAATCTTAGAACTACTTCAAGCACACATCGTCACTTCACCCTCAACTAGTCTCTATTTATTCTACAACTCCTGTTTCAGGTATTAAATACCCAGGGGCTACTACGAGCACTAGTAAGGTACACATAAATAACATGTATATCAAATATACCTTTTTCACTTTGCCATCCTTCTTATCCGCCAAATATTTGGGGTAGTTCTGCTTCCAGTGACCATTTCCTTTGTAGTAGAAGCACTCAGTTTCAGGCTTAGGTCTAGCTTTGGGCTTCTTCACGGGAATGACAACTTGCTTGCCATTCTTCTTGAACTTCCCCTTCTTACCCTTTGCCCTTTTATTGAAACTAGTGTTCTTGTTTAATCATCAACACTTGATGCTTTTTCTTTATTTCTACCTTCGTCGATTTCAGCATCACGAAGAGCTCGGGAATCTCTTTTGTCATCCCTTGCATATTATAGTTCATCACAAAGTTCCAGTAACTTGGTGATGATGTCTAGAGAACTCTGTCAACCACTGTCTTATTTGGAAGATTAACTCCCACTTGATTCAAGCGATTGTAGTACCCAGACATTCTGAGCACATGCTCACTAGCTGAGCTATTCTCCTCCATCTTTTAGGTGAAGTACTTGTCAGAGGTCTCATACCTCTCGACACGGGCATGAGTCTGAAATACCAATTTCAGCTCTTGGAACATCTCATATGCTCCATGGAGTTCAAAACGTTTTTTAAGTCCCGATTCTAAGTCATAAAGCATGGTGCACTAAACTATTAAGTAGTCATCATATTGAGCTAGCCAAACGTTCATAACGTCTACATCTGCTCCTGTAATAGGCCTGTCACCTAGCGGTGCATCAAGGACATAATTTTTCTATGCAGCAATGAGGATAAACCTCAGATCATAGACCCTGTCCGCATCATTGCTACTATCATCTTTCAACTTAGTTTTCTCTAGGAACATATCAAAAACATAGGGGAGCTACAACGCGAGCTATTGATCTACAACATAATTTGTAAATACTATCAGGACTAAGTTCATGATAAATTAGAGTTCAATTAATCATATTACTTAAGAACTCCCACTTAGATAGACATCCCTCAAGTCATCTAAATGATACATGATCCAAATCAACTAAACCATGTCCGATCATCACGTGAGATGGAGTAGTCATCAATGGTGAACATCTCTATGTTGATCATATCACTATATGATTCACGTTCCACCTTTCGGTCTCCAGTGTTCCGAGGCCATATCTGTATATGCTAGGCTCGTCAAGTTTAACCTGAGTATTCCGCGTGTGGAAAACTGGCTTGCACCCGTTGTATTTGAACGTAGAGCCTATCACACCCGATCATCACGTGATGTCTTAGCACGAAGAACTTTCGCAATGGTGCATACTCGGGGAGAACACTTATACCTTGAAATTTTAGTAAGGGATCATCTTATAATGCTACTGCCGTACTAAGCAAAATAAGATGCATAAAAGATAAACATCACATGCAATAAAAATATGTGACATGATATGGCCATCATCATCTTGTGCTTTTGATCTCCATCATCGAAGCAACGTCGTGATCTCCATCGTCACTGGCTTGACACCTTGATCTCCATCATAGCGTCGTGGTCATCTCGCCAACCATTGCTTCTATGACTATTGCTACCGCTTAGTGATAAAGTAAAGCAATTACATAGCGTTTGTATTTCATACAATAAAGCGACAACCATATGACTCATGCCAGTTGCCGATAACTTCTACAAAACATGATCATCTCATACAAAAGTCTTTATATCACATCATGTCTTGACCATATCACATCACAACATGCCCTGCAAAAACAAGTTAGACATCCTCTACTTTGTTTGTTGCAAGTTTTACGTGGCTGCTACGGGCTTCTAGCATGAACCATACATACCTACGGCACAAAACCACAACGGTGATTTATCAAGTTTGCTGTTTTAACCTTCACAAGGACCGGCCGCAGTCAAATTTGATTCAACTAAAGTTGGAGAAACAGACACCTGCCAGCCACCTTTATGCAAAACTAGTTGCATGTCTGTCGGTGGAACCAGTATCATGAATGCGGTCATGTAAGGTTGGTCCGGGCCACTTCATACAACAATACCGCCGAATCAAAATAAGACATTGGTGGTAAGCAGTATGACGATCACCTCCCACAATTCTTTGTGTTCTACTTGTGCATATCATCTACGCATAGACCTGGCTCGGATGCCATTATTGGGAAACGTACCATACAATTTCAAAATTTTCCTACGCTCACGCAAGATCTATCTAGGAGATGCATAGCAACAAGAGGGGGGAGTGTGTCCACGTACCCTCATATACCGAAAGCGGAAGTGTTAACTTAATGCGGTTGATGTAGTCGAACGTCTTCTCAAATCAACCGATCAAGTACCAAACGTACAACACCTTCGAGTTCTGCACACGTTCAGCTCGATGACGTCCCTCAAACTCTTGATCCAGTAGAGGCACGAAGGAGTCGATGAGTTTCGTCAGCATGACGGTGTGGTGATGGTGATGATGATGTGATCCGCGCAGGACTTCGCCTAAGCACTGCAACAATATGACCGGAGGAGTAAACGATGGAGGGGGGCACCGCACATGGCTAAGACAATTGATGTGTCTAGAGGTGCCCCCCCC
>NC_041393.1:116908797-116948358 GCF_002162155.2 Triticum dicoccoides | reverse complement strand
AAAGGAGGGAGAGGGGAGGAGGCCGGCCCTAGGGCGTGCGCCATGGGGGGAGTCCTACTAGGACTCCTAGTCCTTGTCAGCTCCTCCTTCCTTCTAACGGAGGGGGAAGGGGGAAGGAGAGGGAGAGGAAGAAAGAAAGGGGATGGCGCCCCCTTCCCTAGTCAAATTTGGCCTCCTCCCTTGTGGGGGGCGCACCAGCCCCTTGTGGGCTGGTTATCCTCCCTCCTATGGCCCATATGGCCCATATCTTCCACTGGGGGGTTCCGGTAACCCCTCCGGTACTCCGGTTTGTACCCGATACACTCCGGAACCCTTTTGGTGTCCGAATACCACATTCCAATATATCAATCTTTACCTCTAGACCATTTTGGGACTCCTTGTTATGTCCGTGATCTCATCCGGGACTCTGAACAACCTTCGATCACCAAAACACATAACTCATATAATACATATCGTCATCGAAAATTAAGCGTGCGGACCCTACGGGTTCGAGAACTATGTAGACATGACCGAGACACCTCTCCGATCAATAACCAATAGCAGAACCTAGATGCTCATATTGGTTCCCACATATTCTACGAAGATCTTTATCGGTCGAACCGCAATGTCAACATACGTTATTCCCTTTGTCATCGGTATGTTACTTGCCTGAGATTCGATCATTGGTATCTTCAGACCTAGTTCAATCTCATTACTGGCAAGTCTCTTTACTCGTTCCGTAATGCATCATCCCACAACTAACTCATTAGTCACATTGCTTGCAAGGCTTCATATGATGTGCATTACCGAGAGGGCCCAGAGATACATCTCCGATACTCGGAGTGATAAATCCTAATATCGATCTATGCCAACCCAACAAACAACTTTGGAGATACCTGTAGAGCATCTTTGTAATCACCCAGTTACGTTGCAACGTTTGATAGCACACAAGGCATTCCTCCGGTGTCCGGGAGTTGCATAATCTCATAGTCAGACAAATATGTATTTGACATGAAGAAAGCAGTAGCAATAAAACTGAACGATGATTATGCTAAGCTAATGGATGGGTCTTGTCCATCACATAATTCTCCTAATGATGTGATCACGTTCATCAAATGACAACACATGTTCATGGTTAGGAAACTTAACCATCTTTGATCAACGAGCTTGTCTAGTAGAGGCATACTAGGGACACGGTGTTTTGTCTATGTATTCACACATGTATCAAGTTTATGGTTAATACAATTCTAGCATGAATAATAAACATTTATCATGAATAAGGAAATATAAAATACCAACTTTATTATTGCCTCCAGGGCATATTTCCTTCAAACACATGGTAGAGAAACCAAACCAAAAGAGGCTCTTGACCTATTACATCAGGGAGCTTTCCAAGGGCCCGAGCTTCACAAAGTTAGACGGTGCCCAAGAAACACCCAACCACTCTCTGAAACAATTCTAGAATAAATGAGCAGGGGGACACCGAAACATAATGTGGTAGGAGTTCTCAACCAAACCACACAAAGCATAAATTCATAACTAGGGCCATTCTGTTTCTGGATTTGGTTAGTTACAGGCAAACAACCCCACATGGCCTGCCACTTTAAAAAATTAACCTTAAGAGGAATGCGAGCCTTCCAAACTCTGTTAAACCTAGTGACCATGGGACCGTGCATCAACTTACAGTAAAGAGACTTCACCAAAAAATGCCAGAAGAAGAGTGGGGCCAAGTCACTGCGTCCGCGGGCTTTGAGAGAGCATGGAAGATAGTAGCAAGGTGGTGCCAACCATCCAACTCTATAGGAGATATCATCCTATATAAATTAAGGCCCCAATTCCTAGAAGAGAGCTCTGCGATTGAGACCTTAGGAGAAGAACAGTAAGAGAAAAGAGTAGGGAAAGCTACAAAAAGGGGGTCCTCTCCGGCCCACTGATATGTCGACTACATGACACTTCACCATACTTGGGCCTAAGGGAAGGCATTGTGGAGTAGTAATTAGATGATGGGTTGTTAGAGTGGCAAAATTTTAAACCCTAGTTTATGCGTTATTCCGTAAGGGGCTGATTTGGATCCATATGTTTCATGCTATGATAGGTTTATCTTAATTCTTCTTTCGTAGTTGCGGATGCTTGTGAGAGGGGATAATCATAAGTGGGAGGCTTGTTCAAGTAAGAACAACATCCAAGCACGAGTCCACCCACATATCAAATTACCAAAGTAAAACGTGAATCAAACAAACATGATGAAAGTGACTAGATGAACCCGTGTGTCCTCAAGAATGCTTTGCTTATTGTAAGAGACCGTTCCGGCCTGCCTTTGCTACAAAAAGGATTGGGCTACCGCGTTGCACCTTTGTTACTATTGCTACTTGTTGCTCGTTATAAATTACCTTGCTATCAAACTATCTGCTACCGATAATTGTAGTGCTTGCAGACAATACCTTGCTGAAAACCGCTTGTCATTTTCTTCTGCTCCTTGTTAGGTTCGACACTCTTACTTATCGAAAGTACTACGTTTGATCCCTATACTTGTGGGTCATCATTGTTCTACCAAAACCAATAACATTAATATGTGCATGTTTCAATTGTATTTGGTACTTCTTTTGAACTATACAAATTACATCGCAAATTTAAAGCAGACCCTAATCTTTTCAAGGATGCCGGAAGATCATTCACTGATGTACACGGGCCATAAGACCAAAACACAATTATAGTGCAAAATTGATGGAAAGAACTAGTAAGTTTGTCGATCAAGCCTTCTCTAGGGCAGGTGCTCCTGGTGCATTGTGCCCATGTTGTTGTTGCTTTAACACCCAGACACAAACAAGGTTGTGCAAGTATGGTTTTTAGAGCATATTATATGGGCAGTTCACAATTCAGTCAACAAACCTTACATCTGATATGATGTATGAGGTACATGTACATGTTATCACAAAAAGTTGAAGAGACAATAAGCCCATTAGATGCTTGCAGGGTTTATCTTGCATTGGTTCAGCACGTGGAGGTAATTTTTCAACCACACCAATGCTTTTGTTGTATCATTAGAAACACTACTAGTTATGGCAACAGTTGTCTAGTTTATCAACAGTTGGAAAAATCAATTTCGGACAACCAGGCCGACACATTAAGCAACCACAGCGATCACACTGTAATGACTCGGAGAACTCTAGCAATATTTTTTTCCAATTTCGGTTTACAAGCGGCTTTCACTTTAAGCTGGGTAGTGCAATGGCTCAACCTAATGTAGTAGTGAGCAATTATTTGGGTTTGGATGGTTTTTTCTTGGTTATTTTTTAAACAATATACATTATAAAAACAAGATTTTTTTTAATTCAGTTGATTATTTGAAAACGCAGACAATATTTGGAAAGGAACATTTTTTAAATGCAAATATTTTTTGAAGCATGATTTTTTTAAAAATGTGAATAATTTTTAAAATTTCAAAATATTCTGAAAAATGAACAATGCTTAGAATTTTCAACATTTTTCGGAAAAAACAAAAACAATTGTTTGAATTGTATAGTCTTTTTTATTTTGAAAAACTGGAAACTAAACAAATCGGTAAGGAAAAAATAGAAATAGAAGACAAACCTGGATAAAAATATTCTTAAGGGTTCCCAAAACAGATACAAAATAGAACAACAAGATTGCTATAACCAAATTTCATCATGTAGGAAATGAGCCAGCCCAAATCACTTGGGCTTTACGAAAGCTCTGCGACAAATAGGAATTACCGTGAGTGCTATGTCTCGCATTAAGCGAGACCATGGGAGAATCGGGTTCGAACCCTGGTCTCCACGGATAATGCTAGCGCTGCTAGCCACTCTGTCAGAATGCCACTCGCGGAAAGTGGTAGGGGCATGTACTACTTGAGGTGACCCGAATCGGTTTTCTTGGTTTTTTTTCTCTCTTTTTTCTTTTTTTCCATTATTTTTTGCATTTTGTTACTTTTTTCTTTCTCTTTTCGGATTTCTTTGTTCTTTTTGGTTAGTATTCTACATTTTTATAATGTCAACAACATATTTCTAATACACAACTAATATTTTTTCAATAATTTTTTATTTGGTTTTCTTTTTTCTTCTCCATTTTTGTTTGGTTTTCTTTTTTCATCTTCATTTTCTGTTTTTCTTTTGTTTTTTTCAATGTTTGTTTCCGTTTTCACTCTACATTTGCATATATGTCAAAAACATTTTTAGTATGTGATCAACATTTTTGTATACACATTCAACATTGTTCGAACGCTTATTCAACATTATTTCAAATACTTGTTCAATATTTTAATACTTATTCAACATTTTTCAAATATCATTGAACATTTTTTAATACTTATTCAATATTTTTCAAATACTTGTTCAATATTTTTAATACTTACTCAACATTTTTCATATGCTCGTTCAATATTTTTAATACTTATTGAACATTTTTCAAACACTGAAAGCAAATCTTGGATTCACTAAAAGACTATAAATTAAAATCTAATGCTTGATGTAGGCAACATCTCAAAAAGTTGGAGGCAGGGGACACAAATGATGCCCACAGATTGATAGGGATTCCTGAAATAAAACTTGATAAACGGTTAGTCCACACATCGTCATGCCATTAATCACGGAAATCTAATAGGCGTATCTAAGAGATGCACTTTCAAGGACATCGGCTCAAATAAACCAGGAAACACATTTTCAAGCAACACGGACGGTAAATCATTAGGTGGAGGTTGGATGTGGCATGGCCAGGAAGGCCTAAGGGCTAGCTGGCCCACCCGCAATGGAGGACCAACAGAAACCCTACGATTCCACCTTTGTTGTCCCCGCCGCTGTTGGCACCGAAGAAGATGACAAAGTTGTTGCCTAGGACATTAGAGGGAGTGACACCACTCGAGAGGAAGGATGTCGGAGGAGTGCAAAGGCACAGTGAGGTGCGGGTTACGGAAGGGACAATTTTGGCCACCACCGTGATCCGTGAATCACCAGTCATCGTCCTCGTGGGATGAAGATTGTACCCTTCTCCGACTGCTGGTCAAGGATGGGCTAGCCACCATTTGCTCTGTCTTAGAGACAAAACACGACCGAATACATCACAACTTTTTCCCCTGGAGAACGACATTATTGTCAGAGTTGGAGTCGTAGTATTCACCTATAACCCAAAACTGGTCCCACTATCGACCGTCGGGATGCGAATCCACGCAAATGGTGTCAGAGGTCGGGAGCTCTCCCCTAGGGAAGGTTGTCCGGTGCGTGTTAGGATAGGGAAAGTCTGAACCTATTGATGTTCGGAGAATTCAATGGCAACAATGAAGAAGAAGCGAACCGGTATGAAGAGTGGATGGAGGCCTCCGATGGGTTCACTTAAGTCACGTTGAACGGCTATGATCGAAAGCGGGCTCCACTGTTTATCTTCTATATACTTGTCGTTGTCGTTAACTAGAGTAATTGTACTAGTTAAATTCAGCTAACACAATGTAGTTAACTGGAGCATAATTTTTGGTATAATTTTATTATTTTGATTGATCATTTATATCTTGTTGTCTTTTTATTGTAATATCTATTGATTTTTAATAATTATGCAAATAACGCAATGCGTACCCCTTCGCACCTGTATGTGAGGGCACCCTAAGCGCTAGGGCTTCTCGTGCCTCCCGTCAGCGGCGCCGCCGGTCTATCTCGTCTTCTATGGTATTAGGGTCATCGAAGCGCGGTGGATCCCGACCCTTGCCGACGGGAGGGCTTCGTTTTCAGATGGTTTTTTGAGTTTTCTTATGGTTTGTGTCCTACTCAGAGAGGCGAGGCGGCAGCGGCTCTCTAAAGATGGAATAAAGTCCTCCCCGCCTAGCCCCCGTTTCGATGGTATTTCTAGCATCGTCGAAGGGCGTGTGGAGGTTTATCTCCGACGGATCTCGCAGGATTCGGTCGGCGTTTGTCTTCGATGGATCCACGCGGATCCGATCTTCGTTTGTTTGTGTTCATTTGTCTACAGGTTGGATTCTTCTGATCTACGCATATCTCCATCAGCGACGGTTGCTGTCCTGGTACGCTAGTTCTATGGGCCTTAGCCGACGACTTTTCGATTATCTACTACAACAAGATTTGACCGGCTCCGATGAGGAGGGGCGATGACGACAGCGGACCTTCGGCTCACTCCAACGCTTGTAATCGCCACTAGGTGGTCTACGGACTTGAATGTATTTTTTACTTCTGATGTTCTTTATACTACCTTGACGGTTAATGAATAGATTGAAAGTTTCCTCGCAAAATAATAATCATTATATAAGATATAAGATGCCCTTTGCGTGTTCTTGAAAAAAGAACCAGTTACCACCGGCTCTTTGAATTACCGAACTGCAGTTTCATTCCATATAAAACTTGCCGCCATTCTGTCGATCGGGGCATCATCTTGTTCATCAAGTTGGTGTATCCTGGAACTAGAACCCTGACTACTTGATAGAATTAAGTTCGGTCCCAAGAACTTGTGCCGGGAACCGTGAGCTGGTACCTGAAACCACCCCCTCTTTCGGTGTCTATCTACTTGTTCTTGTGTGGTGAATCCATCGTGGTTCGTTCAGTCAGTGGAGCTGGGAGAATCGGATCGCCCGAGAGGTCGCCGGCGAGGGCAACCGAGCCGCACACGCTCCCATCTCTCTACCTGGCCACACACCCGTGCGGATTCCCTGTTGCCGGAAACTGGAACAAGACAAGCGGGGAGGGAGCAACATGCATGTGAATGCGTTTCGGGAGCACGCATTGGCGGCTCTACGCTGCGTACACCAGGACTAGTTAATTGCTTGCCACCAGCCGATCCGGTGTTCAGATCACAGACGACACCGTGTTAGAGCCGAGCATTCAACTCTTCATCCTCCAGCGGTTGACGAGCCAGGCAGATGATGTTGCCTGCAGGCTGTAGTGACGGGGACATGGGATGTCAAATGGCGGGCGGCATCTTCTCCGTTGACCTGCATTTTTCCCAGCACATCAGAACAGCTATTAGATGTAATCTCCTGAACATGCTGAAATTAATTAATAATAAAACAGCATCATAAGTCTTTGAGTTCCCTACACGTCTCAGAGACCCGACGTCTGGGCCGCGTGGCTCAAAACATGCATGTTATCAGTGAAATGTGGTTCTATGTACTTAGAGCAACTCTAGCGAATACCGCAGAAGTTTGTAACGTATATACGGTAAAATGGGGTTTTAGGTCCGGCGCGTGTTCGGGCAGAGCAAGTGATGTAAAACATGTATGCGAAAAAAGAAGTATTCCTCCATATATATCATGTAAATTGGCATGTAAATAAATTGGTGGGGAAAGAACATATGTGGGGGTAGGTTTAACCGGAATGAAGGCGACGCTACCAACTCACCATGATGTACAAGTTTGTGCTCATTCTGATAGTATGTCGAGAAAAACCCAACCAATTGGTCGCAGAAAAAATGAAGCGAAAAAAAAACAAAAAAGGAAGAAATATCGAGAGAAAAATGTGCACACGCGCCAAATGGGCCGGCCAAATTTGATTATAGTTGATGTCTTGGCAAGATTTGATTTGATTTGGGTATGAGTAATGAGAGGCAAGTAAAGTTTGGATTTAGTTGTGATTTTCTTAAGATTCGATTTGAACGAGTTAATGCTTGAAGTTGTTTTGGGAAAGTGCCAACTTAATTGAGTTAATGCACGCGTCAAATGGGCCCGTCCAAATTGATTACGCTTGAGCGAAATGTCGTCTGTAAGACGCTCACGGGTGTAATGCCGACGGGTTGGTGGGAGTGAGACGAGACTATCAACTCCCCTATAGGAGTAGAGATTTGTAGGTCGCGTTTTCCCCGAGAACTCTAAAACAACCATTTTGTATGGGACGGCTTGGTTTGCGTTATCTGTTCTCTCTTTTTTTGATAAAAGAGAGACAACTCTCCTATTTTCATTAATAGAAATCATAAGTCTTAAAGGCTTTGCGTTATCTGCTGGAGTTGCTCTTAACATGTCTTCACTTTATATGTTTGAAGTAGAAACACGATTGTGCGGATTACAAGTCATAGCAACGTGCATGCATGTGTCCCCGCAAAAAAAAAAACGTGTATGCATGTGGATGCGTTTAGAGAGCAGGCGATCAGCGACGCTACGTACACGCTACGCACACCAAGACTAGTCAATAGTACTCCTACTAGCTATCAGCCGGTCCATGTTCACATTGCAGATAGCGGCCGTGTGTTGCCGCGGTCAACTCTTTCTCCTCCAGTTTCAGAAAAATAAGAAGAAGAAAACTCTTCCTCCTCCGAGCGGTGGTTCATGAGCTAAGCAATGCAGCTGATGTAGCCCGCGGACTCTGTGACGGAGACATGGCATGCATGTCACTATACGGTGGGCCGCATCTTCTCCGTTGATCCAGCATTTTTGTCAACGCATCAGAACAGTCAGATGTAGTCATTCTCTTTTTCTCCTTTTTCTCTTTTTTCTCTTTTTTGACTCTTTATAGATATAATCAAGTAATCTGATCGTTCTGATCTTTTAAATCTGAAACTGGCAAAAACTGTATCAATCTTTTTGATCGAGTTCCCTACACGGCTCAGAGACCCGAAGGCGTGGGCCGCGTGGCCCTAACTAACTAACAACTATAAATAACAACGGCATCCGGGATTAACCAATCAATCATCAATCAAATTTTAAAAAACGAATTCGTGTAACCAACGTTGATCACGACTAGGTTCCAAACCTACAAATAACCAAGTTGGACACGGCTCCTGTGAATCTGTCTGGATTCGGCGCAAACCATATGCCAGCCGGTTTGGGCAACTGGGCCGATTCCATCCAGGAAGTAATAAAGGAGTAAATCGGTCGCTGCGTTATAAGACCGCCTGGCGCATCGATCGCTAGCTGTTCACACGCAGCACCAGTCCAGCGCAGACGATGGCCCGGGTAGGCGGCGGCGATGTCGAGATCGGGGGGCTTCCGGCGCCGGCGGGGGACCCTCGGCAGCGGGTCATCGCCGCCGACGACTCCCTCGACGACGACGGCAAGCCCAGGCGGACAGGCAAGCCAAACCGACCCCTCCCTCTCTCTCTCGCTCCCTCTCGCGACAAATCGCGCCGCTGGCATGCACGCATGCGTCGCGAGCGTTGTGCAGACCAATCTCGGGTTTCTTGACTGAATCGGCCGCGGGTTGGTTGAGCAGGGACGGTGTGGACGGCGAGCGCGCACGTGATCACGGCGGTGATCGGCTCCGGCGTGCTGTCGCTGCCCTGGTCCGTGGCGCAGCTGGGCTGGGTCGCCGGCCCGGTCACGCTCCTGCTCTTCGCCCTCATCACCTACTACACCTCCGTGCTCCTCGGCGACTGCTACCGCAGCGAAGACGCCGTCACCGGCAAGAGGAACTACACCTACATGGAGGCCGTCGGGTCCCTCCTAGGTACGCACGCGCACCTCCCCCTCCACCCCATGCCTCTCGCGTGAGCACGCCATTAAATTCTCTGCGAGTTCAGGCAATGTTTACATCATCTTGTTTATTTACCTGCTCGATCATGTGTGTAGGTAAAGGGCAGGTGTGGTTTTGCGGCCTCTGTCAGTACGTTAATCTCGTTGGGACTGCAATCGGGTACACCATTACAGCATCCATCAGTGCAGCGTAAGTCAGCTGACCTTGCTCTGATGCAGTAATTTTCAGTTAAGTTAATTCATGGCATGCCGTTTATGATAATCGGTTGATCTCACTGTTTTGTGGTTTTGGGGGGATGTTCATACAGGGCTCTGTACAAGGCCAACTGCTTCCACAGCGAAGGCCACTCGGCCGACTGCGGCGTGTACACCACCATGTACATGGTCGTGTTTGGGATCTCCCAGATCGTCTTCTCCCAGCTCCCCAATCTCCACGAGATGGCCTGGCTGTCGATCCTCGCCGCCGTCATGTCCTTCTCCTACGCCACCATCGGCGTGGGCCTCTCCTTGGCACAGACCATAACAGGTAGAGGATCAAGAACATTCCCACCAAGAGATCAATGCATTACCCCATTCTCTCTTGCCCGAGCCCATTCTCTCTTGCCCGGTGTAACTTTGTGTCTGCATGTGTTCGATCTAATTGGCAATTGGCAGGTCCTACGGGCAAGACAACCATTGGCGGCACTCAAATTGGGGTGGACGTCACTTCGGCCCAGAAGATATGGCTGACATTGCAAGCGCTCGGCAACATCGCCTTCGCCTACTCATACTCCATGGTTCTTATAGAAATTCAGGTACGAATGTCACAAAGATTCAGTGCACACACGTTGGCACCCATAAGTCACGGTCACTAATAGCGTCTATATATGTGGGAATTGATGCTGCAGGACACGGTGAAGGCGCCGCCGGCCGAAAACAAGACGATGAGGAAGGCGAACCTGATGGGGGTCTCCACCACCACGGCCTTCTACATGCTCTGCGGGTGCCTCGGCTACTCGGCCTTCGGCAACGACGCGCCGGGGAACATGCTCACCGGCTTCGGCTTCTACGAGCCCTACTGGCTCATCGACTTCGCCAACGTGTGCATCGTGGTGCACCTCGTCGGCGCCTACCAGGTGTACTGCCAGCCCATCTACGCCGCCGTGGAGAGCTGGGCGGCGGGGCGGTGGCCCAACTCGGAGTTCGTCGTCCGGCAGTACTACCCCTTCTCGGGCAAGTTCAGCCTCAACATGTTCAGGCTGGTGTGGAGGACGGCGTTCGTGATCGTGAGCACGGTGCTGGCCATCTCGCTGCCATTCTTCAACGACATCCTCGGCCTGCTCGGCGCGCTCGGCTTCTGGCCGCTCACCGTCTACTTCCCCGTGGAGATGTACATCTCGCAGAGCAAGATGAAGAAGTACTCCAGGAAGTGGGTGGCGATGCAGACCCTGAGCTTCGCGTGCTTCGTGGTCACCGTCGCCGTCACCGTCGCCTCCATCCAGGGGATCACCCAGTCGCTCAAGAACTATGTGCCGTTCAAGACCAAGTTGTGAAATGGATTAGCTTAGCTGTGAGTAGAAATTCTTTGACTTGTGTTTGTTTAAGTTTTTTCTCGAGAAAAAGGTGTCATCTGTAGACTGTATCTGTGTGCTTGATGTTTTTAGATGAATGGGAAATCCAATGGATGGTAGGACTATATGGGTTATCCAGCTCTTGATGCCGTTGAGTCTCCGTTCCATGCATGATCACGTGAGAGATTACTTTTCAGTTTGTCTAATTCACATTTAAATATTTTTTAAGAATGTCACATCTAAACTTCACAACCCATTACTTTTATCCAAGTGATAAATATCACACGTGTCGCACAAAGCAATCCAGCCCTAACATTCATTACAACTAAAATTGTCATTTAAAAAAAACAAATTAAAAAAACTAAAATTTGCCATCTGAAAACAAAGTTGTCATGCTTGAAACTAAAGTTACGGTCCTTATGTCATAAAAAACGTCCCTGGTTGTCACGTGTGGCGGGTGCTACTTTTAATTGGGTGCAAGAATATTCCTACTCACCCATAAGAGACCTTGCTGACATGGATGCTGCATGCGTCAAGCTACAGTGGTCAACGGTGACCACTTGAAATTAACAAATGAAGATTAATATATTATGCATTTCGCAGGAAACGACAGTGACAGTCTAGAATACGTAGTTTTTCGCAGCGTGCATGCACCTTAATTAACTCCTCTCTGCTCTCTGCTTGCTCACGCATTCTTTGTTTGTCCAATTGGCGTTCACATGCACAACGGACAACACGGCGAAAATACTTGTTTAGCTGTTCTGACGCGGCACTGTTCAGCACAAGATTGAAATAGTCGATGTTATTACAGAATAGAAATTCACAGCTGGAGCAAGCGGCTCTCATCTAAATGGACAGAGTCACGCAGGTGCATTGCATGCGGAGAGTCTCTTCTGGCTCGAGTAGCAACAGAAAGATAAGTAGATTATTCCAGCTAATGCTCCTTCATTACAAAAATCGAAAATTTAAAATAGTTGTTCTCATGTACTGTAATTTTTTTGTCATTGTCGTGCACAAGTTGCAAGTTACTGGGTTGTGATCTATGGCAACAACGTTAGCGTACGATCACCGCTCTAATATTGTACATCTACCAAGTAAAATTTTGCATATAAACCCACAAAAAAACAATCAATGGAATGTTGGGCGGTTTGGTTACCTGTACCCTTTTTTTATCACTTTGCATACTTGTCCCACTTAAGCCAGGCTGATTTAAGGCAGGCAAAAAACCATCATCTGCACTTAGTTTGGTTGTGTGCATCCCCTCTTGCCTGAAATGTGCTAAAACGAAAGGCCTGGTGTTTGGTTCCGGACTTGTTTGATGGGAAACACAAGCCCGGTTGTTTGATTACATCCAGGACAGTTGTGTGGTAACCTCCTACTCGATGCGGTGAGGTTACCAAAGGCACACATGAACTAGTACGAACTAAACTAGTAGCAATAGAACAATCTTGGCACAAACATAAGTCTTAACCACGCAGAACAAGTTTTAAACCAACACAGTACGATAAGTCCTAACCGAAACCGAAGTCTTAAAGTAAGAACAACCAAGGATTGGACCACAGGAGCTCAGTTGATCGTGGCGAACGCATTGTCGTGCTCCTTGCACTTGGTGACCACCTCCATGCCCTCGTCGTTGAAAACGATCACCTTCATGGTGTCGGGGGACAACAGCTTGAACGTCAGCATGTACCCGTGTTGGGAAACGTAGCATGCAATTTCAAAAAAATCCTACGCTCACGCAAGATCTATCTAGGAGATGCATAGCAACGAGAGGGGGAGAGTGTGTCCACGTACCCTCGTAGACTGAAGGCGGAAGCGTTTACTTAACGCGGTTGATGTAGTCGAACGTCTTCTCGTTCCGACCGATCAAGTACCGAACGTACGGCACCTCCGAGTTCTACACACGTTCAGCGTGATGACGTCCCTTGAGCTCTTGATCCAGCGGAGGGTCGAAGGACTAGATGAGTTCCATCATCACGACGGCGTGGTGACGGTGATGGTGATGTGATCTGTGCAGGGCTTCGCCTAAGCACTACGACAATATGACCGGAGGAGTAAACGGTGGAGGGGGGCACCGCACACGGCTAAGAACAATTGATGTGCCTTGAGGTGCCCCCCCCCGCCCCCATATATAAAAGAGGGAGAGGGGAGGAGGCCAGCCTAGGGCACGCCAAGTGGGGAGGAATCCCACTTGGACTCCTTGTCCTATTCGGCCCCCCTTCCTACTATCGGAGGGGGGAAAGGGGAAGGAGAGGGAGAGGGAGAAGGAAAGGGGGGCGTACCCCTCCCCTTGTCCAATTCAGACTCCCCATGGGGGAGCGCCACCCCATGTGGGCTGCCTTGCCTCTCCCCTATGGCCCATATGGTCCATTACTTCCGCCGGGAGGTTTCGGTAACCCCTCGTTACTCCGATAAATACCCGAAACACTCCGGAACCCTTCCGGTGTCCGAATATCACCTTCCAATATACTCCCTCCGTCCAAAAATTCTTGTCTTAGATTTGTCTACATATGGATGTATCTATTCACGTTTTAGTGTTAGATACATCCATATCAAAATACATCTAAGACAAGAATTTTGGGACGGAGGGAGTATCAATCTTTACCTCTCGACCATTTTGAGACTCCTCATCATGTCTGTGATCTCATCTGGGACTCCGGACAACCTTCGGTCACCAAAACACATAACTCATATAATACATATCGTCATCGAACATTAAGCGTGCGGACCCTACGGGTTCGAGAACTATGTAGACATGACCGAGACACCTCTCCGGTCAATAACCAATAGCGGAACCTGGATGCTCATATTGGTTCCCACATATTCTACGAAGATCTTTATCGGTCGAACCGCAATGTCAACATACGTTATTCCCTTTGTCATCGGTATGTTACTTACCCGAGGTTCGACCGTCGGTATCTTCATACCTAGTTCAATCTCGTTATCGGCAAGTCTCTTTACTCGTTCCGTAATGCATCATCCCGCAACTAACTCATTAGTCACATTGCTTGCAAGGCTTCATATGATGTGCATTACCAAGAGGGCCCAGAGATACCTCTCCGATAGTCGGAGTGACAAATCCTAATCTCGATCTATGCCAATCCAAAAAGCACCTTCGGAGATGCATGTAGAGTATCTTTATAATCACCCAGTTACGTTGTGACGTTTGATAGCACACAAGGCATTCCTCTGGTGTTCGGGAGTTGCACAATCTCATAGTCTGGGGAATATGTATTTGACATGAAGAAAGTGTTGGAGATCATTGCAGAAAATAAAAAAAAATTCTACGCATCACCAAGATCAATCTATGGAGTCATCTAGCAACAAGAGAGAGAGGAGTGCATCTACCTACCCTTGTAGATCGCGAGCGGAAGCGTTCAAGAGAACGGGGTTGATGGAGTCGTACTCGTCGTGATCCAAATCACCGATGATCCTAGCGCCGAAAGGACGGCACCTCCAAATTCAATACACGTACGGAGTGGAGACGTCTCCCGCGCCTTGATCCAGCAAGGAGGAGGAAGAGGTTGAGGAAGAGAGCTCCAACAGCAGCACGATGGCGTGGTGGTGATGGAGAGGCAGTACTCCGGCAGGGCTTCGCCAAGCTCTTACGGAGGAGGAGAGGTGTTGGGGAGGGGAGGGGCTGCGCCTTGGAGGTGTGTTTGCAGCCCTCCCCTCGCTGCTCTATTTATAGGGGGAGGAGGAAGGGGGCCGGCCCCCTCTAGATCATCTAGAGGGGGGGGCGGCGGCCAAGGGGGGGGGGGACTTGCCCCCCAAGCAAGGGGGACGCCCCCCTTAGGGTTCCCCCACACCCCTAGGCGCATGGGCCCAATGGGGGGATGCGCCCAGCCCTCTAAGGGCTGGTTCCCTTCCATCTACGACCCGTGAGGCCCTCCGGGAGAGGTGGCCCCTCCCGGTGGACCCCCGGAACCCTTCCGGTGGCCCCGGTACAATACCGGTATGCCCCCGAACTTTTCCGGTGACCGTATTACAACTTCCCATATATAAATCTTCACCTCCGGACCATTCCGGAACTCCTCGTGACGTCTGGGATCTCATCCGGGACTCCGAACAACATTCGGTTATCACATACAAGTCTTCCTAATAACCCTAGCGTCACCGAACCTTAAGTGTGTAGACCCAACGGGTTCGGGAATCACGCAGACATGACCGAGATAGCTCTCCGGCCAATAACCAACAACGGGATCTGGATACCCATGTTGGCTCCCACATGTTCCACGATGATCTCATCGGATGAACCACGATGTCAAGGATTCAAGTAATCCCGTATACAATTCCCTTTGTCACACGGTACTTTACTTGCCCGAGATTCGATCGTCGGTATCCCAATACCTCGTTCAATCTCGTTTCCGGCAAGTCACTTTACTCGTTCCGTAATGCATGATCCCATGACCAACCACTTGGTCACATTGATCTCATTATGATGATGCATTACCGAGTGGGCCCAGAGATACCTGTCCGTCATACGGAGTGACAAATCCCAGACTCAATTCGTGCCAACCCAACAGACACTTTCGGAGATACCTGTAGTGCACCTTTATAGTCACCCAGTTACGTTGTGACGTTTGGTACACCCAAAGCACTCCTACGGTATCCGGGAGTTACAAAATCTCATGGTCTAAGAAATTGATACTTGACATTAGAAAAGCTTTAGCAAATGAACTAGACGATCTTGTGCTATGCTTAGGATTGGGTCTTGTCCATCACATCATTCTCCTAATGATGTGATACCATTATCAATGACATCCAATGTCCATAGTCAGGAAACCATGACTATCTGTTGATCAATGAGCTAGTCAACTAGAGGCTCACTAGGGACATATTGTACTCTATGTATTCACACATGTATCACTGTTTTCGGTTAATACAATTATCGCATGAACAATAGACAATTATCATGAACAAGGAAATATAATAATAATCATTTATTATTGCCTCTAGGTCATATTTCCAATAGAAAGCAGTAGCAATAAAACTGAACTATCATTATGCTAAGCTAACGGATGGGTCTTGTCCATCACATCATTCCACTAATGATGTGATCCCGTTCATCAAATGACAACTCTTTTCCATGGCTAGGAAACTTAACCATCTTTGATCAATGAGCTAGTCTAGTAGAGACATACTAGGGACACGGTGTTTTGTCTATGTATTCACACATGTATCAAGTTTCCGGTTAATACAATTCTAGCATGAATAATAAACATTTATCATGAATATGGAAATATAAAATAACAAGTTTATTATTGCCTCTAGGGCATATTTCCTCCAGTCCCCCACTTGCACTAGAGTCAATAATCTAGATTACATTGTAATGAATCTAACACCCATGGAGTCTTAGTGCTGATCATGTTTTGCTCGCGGAAGAGGCTTAGTCAATGGGTCTGCAACATTCAGATCCATATGTATTTTTCAAATCTCTATGTATCTCTCCTTGACCTAATCTCGGATGGAGTTGAGCGTCTCTTGATGTGTTTGGTCTTTTTGTGAAATCTGGATTCCTTCGCCAAGGCAATTGCTCCAGTATTGTCACAAGATTTTCATTGGACCCGATGCACTAGGTATTACATCTAGATCGGATATGAACTCCATCCAGACTCCTTCATTTGTTTCTTCCGAAGCAGTTATGTACTTCGCTTCACACGTAGATCCCACCACGACGCTCTGCTTGGAACTGCACCAACTAACAGCTCCACCATTCAATAAAAATACGTATACGGTTTGCGACTTAGAGTCATCCGGATCAGTGTCAAAGCTAGCATCGACGTAACTACTTACGACAAGCTCTTTGTCACCTTCATAAATGAGAAACATATCCCTAGTCCTTTTCAGGTACTTCAGGATATTCTTGACCGCTGTCTAGTGATCCACTCCTGGATTACTTTGGTACCTCCCTGCTAAACTAATAGCAAGGCACACATAAGGTTTGGTACACAACATAGCATACATGATAGAACCTATGGCTAAGGCATAGGGAATGGCTTTCATTTTCTCTTTATCTTCTGCAGTGGTCGGGCATTGAGTCTGACTCAACTTCACACCTTGTAATATAGGCAAGAATCCTTTCTTTGACTGTTCCATTTTGAACTTCTTCAAAACTTTATCAAGGTATGTGCTTTATGAAAGTCCTATCAAGCGTCTTGATCTATCTCTATAGATCTTGATGCCCAATATATAAGCAGCTTCACCGAGGTCTTTCATTGAAAAACTCTTATTCAAGTATCCTTTTATGCTATCCAAAAATTCTATATCATTTCCAATCAACAATATGTCATCCACATATAATATTAGAAATGCTATAGAGCCCCCACTCACTTTCTTGTAAATACGGGCTTCTCCAAAAATCTGTATAAAACCATATGCTTTGATCACCTCATCAAAGCGTATATTCCAACTCCGAGATGCTTGCACCAGTCCATATATGGATCGCTGGAGCTTGCACACTTTGTTAGCACCTTTAGGATTGACAAAACCTTCTGGTTGCATCATATACAACTCTTCTTTAATAAATCCATTAAGGAATGCAGTTTTGACATCCATTTGCCATATTTCATAATCATAAAATGCAGCAATTGCTAACATGATTCAGACAGACTTAAGCATCGCTACGGGTGAGAAAGTCTCATCATAGTCAACTCCTTGAACTTGTCGAAAACCTTTTGCAACAAGTCGAGCTTTATAGACAATAACATTACCATCAGTGTTAGTCTTATTCTTGAAGATCCATTTATTCTCAATGGGTCGCTGATCATCAGGCAGATCCACCGAAGTCCACACTTATTCCTCATGCATGGATCCTATCTTAGATTTCATGGCCTCAAGCCATTTATCCGAATCTGGGCTCATCATAGCTTCTTCATAGTTCATAGGTTCGTCATGGTCAAGTAACATGACCTCCAGAACATGATTACCATAACACTCTGGTGCGGATCGTGCTCTGTTTGACCTACGAGGTTCAGTAGCAACTTGATCTGAAGTTTCATGATCTTTATCATTAGCTTCCTCTCCAGTTGGTGTAGGCATCACGGGAACAGATTTCTCGGATGAGCTACTTTCCAAATTTAGAGTAGGTACAATTACCTCATTAAGTTCTACTTTCCTCCCACTCACTTCTTTCGAGAGAAACTCCTTCTCTAGAAAGGTTTCGTTCTTAGCAACAAAAATCTTGCCTTCGGACTTGTGGTAGAAGGTGTACCCAATTGTTTCTTTAGGGTATCCTATGAAGATGCACTTATCTGATTTGGGTTCGAGCTTATCAGGCTGAAGCTTTTTGACATAAGCATCACATCCCCAAACTTTAAGAAATAATAGCTTAGGTTTGTTGCCAAACCACAGTTCATACGATGTCGACTCAACGGACTTTGACGGTGCCCTATTTAATGTGAATGCAGTTGTCTCTAATGCATAACCCCAAAATGATAGTGGTAAATCGGTAAGAGGCATCATAGATCGCACCATATCTAATAAAGTGTGGTTACAACATTCAGACACACTATTACGCTGTGGTGTTCCAGGTGGCGTGAGCTGTGAAACTATTCCACATTGTTTTAAATGAAGGCCAAACTCGTAACTCAAATATTAACCTCCATGATCAGATCATAGAAACTTTTATTTTCTTGTTATGATGATTCTCCACTTCACTCTGAAATTCTTTGAACTTTTCAAATGTTTCAGACTTGTGTTTCATTAAGTAGATATACCCATATCTGCTCAAATCATCTGTGAAGGTTAGAAAATACCGATACCCGCCATGAGCCTCAACACTCATCGAACTGCATACATCAGTATGTATTATTTCCAATAAGTCATTAGCTCGTTCCATAGTTCCGGAGAACCGAGTTTTAGCCATCTTGCCCATAAGGCACGGTTCGCAAGTATCAAATGATTTATAATCAAGTGATTTCAAAAGTCCATCTTTATGGAGTTTCTTCATGCGCTTTACACCGATATGACCCTAACGGCAGTGCCAAAAATAAGTTGCACTATCATTATCAACTTTGCATATTTTGGCATCAATATTATGAATATTGAAGGAAATATGCCCTAGAGGCAATAATAAAGTTATTATTTATTTCCTTATTTCATGATAAATGTTTATTATTCATGCTAGAATTGTATTAACCGGAAACATAATACATGTGTGAATACATAGAGAAACATAGTGTCACTAGTATGCCTCTACTTGACTAGCTCGTTAATCAAAGATGGTTAAGTTTCCTAACCATATACATGAGTTGTCATTTGATTAACAGGATCACATCATTAGAAGAATGATGTGATTGACTTGACCCATTCCGCTGGCTTAGCATTTGATCGTTTAGTATGTTGCTATTGCTTTCTTCGTGACTTATACATGTTCCTATGACTATGAGATTATGCAACTCCCGTTTACCGGAGGAACACTTTGTGTGCTACCAAACGTCACAACATAACTGGGTGATTATAAAGGAGCTCTACAGGTGTCTCCGAAGGTACATGTTGGGTTGGCATATTTCGAGATTAGGATTTGTCACTCCGATTGTCGGAGAGGTATCTCTGGGCCCTCTCGGTAATGCACATCACTATAAGCCGTGCAAGCAATGTAGCTAATGAGTTAGTTACGGAATGATGCATTACATAACGAGTAAAGAGACTTACTGGTAACGAGATTGAACTAGGTATTGGATACCGACGATCGAATATCGGGCAAGTAACATACCGATGACAAAGGGAACAACGTATGTTGTTATGCGATCTGACCGATAAACATCTTCGTAGAATATGTGGGAGACAATATGAGCATCCAGGTTCCGCTATTGGTTATTGACCGGAGACGTGTCTCGGTCATGTCTACATAGTTCTCGAACCCATAGGGTCCGCACGCTTAAGGTTTTGATGACAGTTATATTATGAGTTTATGAGTTTTGATGTACCGAAGGAGTTCAGGGTTCCGGATGAGATCGGGGACATGACGAGGAGTCTCGAAATGGTCGAGACGTAAAGATCGCTATATTGGACGACTATATTCGGAGTTCGGAAAGGTTCCGAGTGATTCAGGTATTTTTCGGAGTACCGGAGAGTTACGGGAATTCGCCGGGGAGTATATGGGCCTTATTGGGCTTTAGGGGAAAGAGAGAGGAGAGGCTGGGCGCCCCCTCCCCCAAGGACTAGTCCGAATTGGACTAGGTGGAGGGGCTGCGCCCCCTCCTTCCTTCTCTTCTCTTCCCCCTTTCCTTGACTCCTACTCCTACTACTTGGAAGGGGGGGGGGGGGAATCCTACTCCCGGTGGGAGTAGGACTCCTCCTTGGCGCGCCCTCCTTGGCTGGCCGCCCCCTCCCCCTTGGCTCCTTTATATACGGGGGCAGGGGGGCACCTCTAGACACACAAGTTGATCTTCGTGATCGTTCCATAGCCGTGTGCGGTGCCCCCCTCCACCATATTCCACCTCGGTCATATCGTTGCGGTGCTTAGGCGAAGCCCTGCGTCGGTAGAACATCATCATCGTCACCACGCCGTCGTGCTGACGGAACTCATCCCCGACACCCTGCTGGATCGGAGTCCGGGGATCGTCATCGAGCTGAACGTGTGCTGAACTCGGAGGTGCCGTACGTTCGGTACTTGGATCGGTCGGATCGTGAAGACGTACGACTACATCAACCGCGTTGTCATAACGCTTCCGCTTTCGGTCTACGAGGGTACATGGACACACTCTCCCCTCTCGTTGCTATGCATCATCATGATCTTGCATGTGCGTAGGAATTTTTTTGAAATTACTACGTTACCCAACAGTGGCATCCGAGCCTAGGTTTTATGCGTCGATGTTATTTGCACGAGTAGAACACAAGTGAGTTGTGGGCGATACAAGTCATACTGCTTACCAGCATGTCATACTTTGGTTCAGCGGTATTGTTGGATGAAGCGACCTGGACCGACATTACGCGTACGCTTACGCGGGACTGGTTTTACCGCTGTGCTTTGCACACAGGTGACTAGCGGGTGTCTGTTTCTCCAACTTTAGTTGAACCGAGTGTGGCTACGCCCGGTCCTTGCGAAGGTTAAAACAGCACTAACTTTACGAACTATCGTTGTGGTTTTGATGCGTAGGTAAGAACGGTTCTTGCTCAACCCATAGCAGCCACGTAAAATTTGCAACAACAAAGTAGAGGACGTCTAACTTGTTTTTGCAGGGCATGTTGTGATGTGATATGGTCAAGACCTGATGCTATATTTTATTGTATGAGATGATCATGTTTTGTAACCGAAGTTATCGGCAACTGGCAGGAGCCATATGGTTGTCGCTTTATTGTATGAAATGCAAACGCCCTGTAATTGCTTTACTTTATCACTAAGCGGTAGCGATAGTCGTAGAAGCAATAGATGGCGTAACGACAACGATGCTACGATGGAGATCAAGGTGTCGCACCAGTGATGATGGTGATCACGACTGTGCTTCGGAGATGGAGATCACAAGCACAACATGATGATGGCCATATTATATCACTTATATTGATTGCATGTGATGTTTATCATTTATGCATCTTATCTTGCTTTGATTGACGGTAGCATTTTAAGATGATCTCTCACTAAATTATCAAGAAGTGTTCTCCCTGAGTATGCACCGTTGCGAAAGTTCTTCGTGCTGAGACACCACGTGATGATCGGGTGTGATAGGATCTACGTTCAAATACAACGGGTGCAAAACAGTTGCACACGCGGAATACTCAGGTTAAACTTGACGAGCCTAGCATATACAGATATGACCTCGGAACACGGAGACCGAAAGGTCGAACGCGAATCATATAGTAGATATGATCAACATAGTGATGTTCACCATTGAAAACTACTCCATCTCACGTGATGATCGGACATGGTTTAGTTGATTTGGATCACGTGATCACTTAGATGACTAGAGAGATGTCTGTCTAAGTGGGAGTTCTTAAGTAATATGATTAATTGAACTTAAATTTATCATGAACTTAGTCCTGGTAGTATTTTGCAAATTATGTTGTAGATCAATAGCTTGCATTGTTGCTTTCATATGTTTATTTTTGATATGTTCCTAGAGAAAAATTGTGTTGAAAGATGTTAGTAGCAATGATGCGGATTGGATCCGTGATCTGAGGTTTGTCCTCATTGCTGCATAGAAGAATTATGTCCTTAATTAACCGCTAGGTGACAGACCTATTGCAGGAGCACATGCAGACGTTATGAATGTTTGGCTAGCTCAATATGATGACTACTTGATAGTTTTGTGCACCATGCTTTATGGCTTAGAACCGGGACTACAAAAACATTTTTGAAACGTCACGGAACATATGAGATGTTCCATGAGATGAAATTGATATTTATGACTCATGCCCATGTCAAGAGGTATGAGACCTTTGACAAATACTTCGCTTAAAAGATGGAGGAGAATTGCTCAACTAGTGAGCAAGTGCTTAGATTGTCTGAGTACTACAATCGCTTGAATCAAGTGGGAGTTAATCTTCCAGATATGATAGTGATTGGTAGAGTTCTCTAGTCACCATCACCAAATTACTGGAACTTCGTGATGAACTATAATGCAAGGATGACGAAAACGATTCCTGAGCTCTTCGTGATGCTGAAATCGACGAAGGTAGAAATCAAGAAAAGAGCATCAAGTGTTGATGATTGACAAGACCACTAGTTTCAAGAAAAGGGCAAAGGAAAAGAAAGGGCACTTCAAGTAGAATGGCAAGCAAGTTGTCACTCCCACGAAGAATCCCAAAGCTGAACCAAAGCCTGAAACTGAGTGCTTACACTGCAAAGGAAATGGTCACTGGAAACGGAAATACCCTGAATATTTGGTGGATAAGAAGGATGGCAGAGTGAACAAGGGTATATTTGATATACAGGTTATTGATGTGTACCTTACTAGTGTTTATAGTAGCCCCTGAGTATTTTATACTTGTTCGGTTGCTAAAAATTAGTGACTCGAAACAGGAGTTACAGAATAAACAGAGACTAGTTGAGGGTGAAGTGACGATGTGTATTGGAAATGGTTCCAAGATTGATATGATCATCATCGCACACTCCCTATACTTTCGGGATTAGTGTTAAACCTAAATAAATGATATTTGGCGTTTGCGTTGAACATGAATATGATTTGATCATGTTCATTGCGATACGGTTATTCATTTAAAGTCAAAGAATAATTTTTGTTCTGTTTACATGAATAAAACCTTCGATGGTCATACACCAAATGAAAATAGTTTGTTGGATCTCGATCGTAGTGATACACATATTCATAATATTGATGCCAAAAGATGCAAAGTTAATAATGATAGTGCAACTTATTTGTGGCACTGCCGTTTGGGTCATATCGGTGTAAAGCGCATGAAGAAACTCCATAAAGATGGATTTTTGGAATCACTTGGTTATGAATCATTTGATGCTTGCGAACCGTGCCTTTTGGGCAAGATGACTAAACCTCCGTTCTCCGGAACAATGGAACGAGCTACTGATTTATTGGAAATAATACATATCGATGTATGCGATCCAATGAGTATTGATGCTCGTGGCGAGTATCGTTATTTTCTGACCTTTACAGATGATTTGAGCAGATATGGGTATATCTACTTAATGAAACACAAGTCTGAAACATTTGAAATGTTCAAAGAAATTCAGAGTGAAGTGAAGAATCATCGTAACAAGAAAATAAAGTTTGTACGATCTGATCGTGGAGAAGAATATTTGAGTTACGAGTTTGGCCTACATATAAAACAATGTGGAATAGTTTCACAGCTCACGCCACATGGAACACCACAGCGTAATGGTGTGTCCGAACGTCATAACCACACTTTATTGGATATGGTGCAATCTATGATGTATCTTACCGATTTACCACTATCGTTTTGGGGTTATGCATTAGAGACAGTTGCATTCACTTTAAAAAGGTCACCATCAAAATCTGTTGAGACGACGCCTTATGAACTGTCGTTTGGCAAGAAACCAAAGTTGTCGTTTCTTAAATTTTGGGGCTGCGATGCTTATGTAAAAAGTTTCAACCTGATAAGCTCGAACCCAAATCGGAGAAGTGCGTCTTCATAGAATACCCAAAGGTAACTGTTGGGTACACCTTCTATCTCAGATCCGAAGGCAAGTTATTCGTTGCTAAGATTGATCCTTTCTAGAGAAGGAGTTTCTCTCAAAAGAAGTGAGTGGGAGGAAAGTAGAGCTTGATAAGGTAATTGTACCTTCTCCCGAATTGGAAAGTAGTTCATCACAAAAATTAGTTCCTGTGATTCCTACACCAATTAGTGAGGAAGCTAATGATAATGATCATGAAGCTTCAGATCAAGTTACTACCGAACCTCGTAGGTCTTCCAGAATAAGATCCACACCAAAGTGGTACGGTAATCCTGTTCTAGAAGTCATGTTACTAGACCATGATGAAGCTACGAATTATGAGGAAGCGATGATGAGCCCAGATTCCGCAAAATGGCTTGAGGCCATAAAATCTGAGATAGGATCCATATATAGGAACAAAGTGTGGACTTTGGTTGACCTGCTCGATGATCAGCAAGTCAAGTTAAATAAATGGATCTTCAAGAGGAAGACGGACACTAATAGTAGTGTTACTATCTACTAAGCTCGACTTGTTGCGGAAGGTTTTCGACAAGTTCAAGGTGTTGAATACGATGAGATTTTCTCACTCGTAACGATGCTTAAGTCTGTCAGAATCATGTTAGCAATTGCCACATTTTTTGAAATCTGGCAAATGGATGACAAAACTACATTCCTTAAATGGATATTTCTTAAAGAAATGTTGTATATGATACAACCAGAAGGTTTTGTAAATCCTAAAGGTGCTAACAAAATGTGCAAGCTCCAGCGATCCATCAATGGACTGGTGCAAGCATCTCGGAGTTGGAATATACGATTTGATGAGTTTATCAAAGCATATGGTTTTATATAGACTTTTAGAAAGGCCTGTATTTACAAGAAAGTGAGTGGGAGCTCTATAGCATTTCTGATATTATATGTGGACGACATATTATTGATTGGGAATGATATAGAATTTCTAGATAGCATAAAAGGATACTTGAATAAAAAGTTTTTCAAAGAAAGACCTCAGTAAAGCTACTTACATATTGAGCATCAAGATCTATTAAGATAGATCAAGACGCTTGATAACTTTTTCAATAAGTACATACCTTGTCAAGATTTTGAAATAGTTCAAAATGGAACAGTCAAAGAAAGAGTTCTTGCCTATGTAGCAAAGGTGTGAAATTGAGTAAGACTCAAATCCCGACCACGGCAGAAAATAGAAAAGAAGAATGAAAGTCATTCCCTATGCCTAAGTCATAGGTTCTATAAAGTATGCTATGCTGTATACCAGACCTATTGTATACCTTGCTCTGAGTTTGGCAAAGGAATACAATTTTGATCTAATAGTAGATCACTGGACAGCGGTCAAGAATATCCTTAGTGAGGACTAAGGAGATGTTTCTCGATTATGGAGGTGATAAAAGAGTTCGTCGTAAAAGTTACATCGATGCAAACTTTTACACTGATCCAGATGATTCTAAGTCTCAATCTGGATACATATTGAAAGTGGGAGCAATTAGCTAGAGTAGCTCCGTGCAGAGCATTGGAGACATAGAATATTTACAAAATACATACGGCTCTGAATGTGACAGGCCCGTTGACTAAACTTCTCTCACGAGCAAAACATGAGCATACCTTAGTACTCTTTGGGTGTTAATTACATAGCGATGTGAACTACATTATTGAATTTAGGAAACCCTTTGGATGCTGATCACATGACGATGTGAACTATGGGTATTAATCACATACAGATGTGAATATTGGTGTTAAATCACATGATGATGTGAACTAGATTATTGATTCTAGTGCAAGTGGGAGACTGAAGGAAATATGCCCTAGAGGCAATAATAAAGTTATTATTTATTTCCTTATTTCATGATAAATGTTTATTATTCATGCTAGAATTGTATTAACCGGAAACATAATACATGTGTGAATACATAGACAAACATAGTGTCACTAGTATGCCTCTACTTGACTAGCTCGTTAATCAAAGATGGTTAAGTTTCCTAACCATAGACATGAGTTGTCATTTGATTAACGGGATCACATCATTAGAAGAATGATGTGATTGACTTGACCCATTCCGTTGGCTTGGCACTTGATCGTTTAGTATGTTGCTATTGCTTTCTTCATGACTTATACATGTTCCTATGACTATGAGATTATGCAACTCCCGTTTACCGGAGGAACACTTTGTGTGCTACCAAACGTCACAACGTAACTGGGTGATTATAAAGGAGCTCTACAGGTGTCTCCGAAGGTACATGTTGGATTGACGTATTTCGAGATTAGGATTTGTCACTCCTATTGTCAGAGAGGTATCTTTGGGCCCTCTCGGTAATGCACATCACTATAAGCCTTGCAAGCAATGTAGCTAATGAGCTAGTTACGGAATGATGCATTACATAACGAGTAAAGAGACTTACCGGTAACGAGATTGAACTAGGTATTGGATACCGACGATCGAATCTCGGGCAAGTAACATACCGATGACAAAGGGAACAACGTATGTTGTTATGAGGTCGGACCGATAAAGATCTTCGTAGAATATGTGGGAGCCAATATGAGCATCCAGGTTCCGCTATTGGTTATTGACTGGAGACGTGTCTCGGTCATGTCTACATAGTTCTTGAACCCGTAGGGTCCGCATGCTTAAGGTTTCGATGATAGTTATATTATGAGTTTATGAGTTTTGATATACTGAAGGAGTTCAGAGTCCCGGATAAGATCGGGGACATGACGAGGAGTCTCTAAATGGTCGAGACGTAAATATCGATATATTGGACGACTATATTCGGAGTTCGGAAAGGTTCCGAGTGATTCAGGTATTTTTCGGAGTACCGGAGAGTTACGGGAATTCGCCGGGGAGTATATGGGCCTTATTGGTCTTTAGGGGAAAGAGAGAGGAGAGGCTGGGCACCCCCCCCCCCCCAAGGCCTAGTCCAAATTGGACTAGGGGGAGGGGCTGCGCCCCCTCCTTCCTTCTCTTCTCTTCCCCCTTTCCTTGACTCCTACTCCTACTACTTGGAAGGGGGGGAATCCTACTCCCGGTGGGAGTATGACTCCTCCTTGGCGCGCCCTCCTTGGCTGACCGCCCCCTCCCCCTTGGCTCCTTTATATACGGGGACAGGGGGCACCTCTAGACACACAAGTTGATCTTCGTGATCGTTCCTTAGCCGTGTGCGGTGCCCCCCTCCACCATATTCCACCTCGGTCATATTGTTGCGGTGCTTAGGCGAAGCCCTGCGTCGGTAGAACATCATCATCGTCACCACGCCGTCGTGCTGACGGAACTCATCCCCGACACCCTGCTGGATCGGAGTCCGGGGATCGTCATCGAGCTGAACATGTGCTGAACTCGGAGGTGCCGTACGTTCGGTACTTGGATCGGTCGGATCGTGAAGACGTACGACTACATCAACCACGTTGTCATAACGCTTCAGCTTTCGGTCTACGAGGGTACGTGGACACACTCGCCCCTCTCTTTGCTATCCATCACCATGATCTTGCGTGTGCGTAAGAATTTTTTTGAAATTACTACGTTACCCAACAAATATGTGTATCACCACGATCAAGATTCAACAGAAATAGACCACTCTTCAAGGGTGCATGACCATAAAAGATATTACTCATATAAATAAAACAACCATTATTCTCTGATTTAAATGAATAACTGTCCCGCACTAAACAAGATCCAGATATAATGTTCATGCTCAATGCTAGCACCAAATAACAATTATTCAGGTCTAAAACTAACCCCGAAGGTAGATGTAGAGGTAGCGTGTCGATGGCAATCACATCGACCTTGGAACCATTCCCGACGCGCATCGTCGCCTCATCCTTAGCCAATCTTCGTTTGATCCGTAGTCCCTGCTTCGAGTTGCAAATATGAGCAACCAAACCAGTATCAAATACCCAGGCACTACTACGAGAATTAGTAAGGTACACATCAATAACATGCATATCAAATATACCTTTGTTCATGTTGCCATCCTTCTTATCCGCCAAATACTTGGGGCAGTTCCGCTTCCAGTGAGCAATCCCTTTGCAGTAGAAGCACTCGGTTTCAAGCTTGGGTCTAGCTTTAGGTTTCTTCTCGGGAGTGACAACTTGCTTGTAATTCTTCTTGAAGTTCCCCTTCTTACCCTTGCCCTTCTTCTTGAAACTAGTGGTCTTGTTAACCATCAACACTTGATGCTCCTTCTTGATTTATACCTCCGCAGCCTTTAGCATTGCGAAGAGCTCAGGAATAGTCTTTTCCATCCCTTGCATACTGTAGTTCATCACGAAGCCTTTGTAGCTTGGTAGCAGTGATTGAAGAACTCTGTCAATGACACAATCATCTAGAAGATTAACTCCCAGTTGAGTCAAGTGATTATGGTATGCAGACATTCTGAGTATGTGCTCACTAACAGAATTGTTCTCCTCCATCTTGTAGCTATAGAACTTGTTGGAGACTTCATATCCTTAACTCGGGCATTTGCTTGAAATATTAACTTTAACTCCTGGAACATATCATATGGTTCATGACGTTCAAAACGTCTTTGAAGTCCCGATTCTAAGCCATAAAACATGGCACACTGAACTAACGAGTAGTCGTTAGATCGAGCTTGCCAGACATTCACAACGTCAACGTTTGCTTCTACAGTAGGCCTTTCACCCAGCGGTGCATCAAGGACATAATTCTTCTATGCGGCAATGAGGATAATCCTCAAGTTATGAACCCAGTCCATTTAATTGCTACCATCATCTCTCAACTTAGCTTTCTCTAGGAACGCATTAAAATTCAAGGGAACGGTAGCATGAGCCATTGATCTACAACATAGATATGCAAAAAACTATCAGGACTAAGTTCATGATAAATTAAGTTCAGTTAATCATATTACTTAAAGAACTCCCACTTAGATAGCCATCCCTCAAGTCATCTAAATGATATGTGATCCAAATCAACTAAACCATGTCCGATCATCACGTGACATGGAGTAGTCATCAATGGTGAACATCTCTATGTTGATCATATCCACTATATGATTCACGTTCGACCTTTCGGTCTCTAGTGTTCCGAGGCCATATCTGTATATGCTAGGCTCGTCAAGTTTAACCCGAGTATTCCGCATGTGCAAAAATAGGTTGCACCCGTTGTATTTGAAAGTAGAGCTTATCACACCCGATCATCACGTGGTGTCTCAGCACGAAGAACTTTCGCAACGGTGCATACTCAGGGAGAACACTTATACCTTGACATTTTAGTAAGGTATCATCTTATAATGCTACCGTCGTACTAAGCAAAATAAGATGCATAAAGATAAACATCAATGCAATCAAAATATGTGACATGATATGGCCATCATCATCTTGTGCTTTTGATCTCCATCACCAAAGCAACGTCATGATCTCCATTGTCAACGGCTTGACACCTTGATTTCCATCGTAGCGTCGTGGTCGTCTCACCAACTATTGCTTCTACGACTATTGCTACCGCTTAGTGATAAAGTAAAACAATTACATGGTGTTTGTATTTCATACAATAAAGCGACAACCATAAGGCTCCATCCAGTTGCCGATAACTTCTACAAAACATGATCATCTCATACAACAATGTATATCACATCATGTCTTGACCATATCACATCACAACAACTGCAAAAACAAGTTATACGTCCTCTACTTTGTTGTTGCAAGTTTTACGTGGCTCCTACAGGCTTCTAGCAAGAACTGTACTTACCTACGGCACAAAAACCACAACGGTGATTTATCAAGTTTGCTATTTTAACCTTCACAAGGACCAGCCGCAATCAAATTTGATTCAACTAAAGTTGGAGAAACAGACACCTGCCAGCCACCTTTATGCAAAACTAGTTGCATGTTTGTCGGTGCAAACTGGTCTCATGAACGTGGTCATGTAAGGTTGGTCCGGGCTGCTTCATCCAACAATACCGCCGAATCAAAATAAGACACTAGTGGTAAGCAGTATGACGATTACCTCCCACAACTCTTTGTGTTCTGCTCGTTCGTATCATCTATGCATAGACCTGGCTCGGATGCCACTGTTGGGAAATGTAGCATACAATTTCAAAAAAATTCCTACGCTCACGCAAGATCTATCTAGGAGATGCATAGCAACGAGAGGGGGAGTGTGTCCACGTACCCTCGTAGACCGAAAGCAGAAGCGTTTACTTATTAACGCGGTTGATGTAGTCGAACGTCTTCTCATTCTGACCGATCAAGTACCGAACGTACGACACCTTCGAGTTCTACACACGTTCAGCGTGATGACGTCCCTCGAGCTCTTGATCCAGCAGAGGGTCAAAGGAGTAGATGAGTTCCGTCAACATGACGGTGTGGTTACGGTGATGGTGATGTGGTATGCGCTGTGCTTCACCTAAACACTATGACAATATGACTAGTGGAGTAAACGGTGGAGGGGGCACCGCACATGGCTAAGAACAATTGATGTGCCTTGAGGTTCCCTCCCGCCCCCGTATATAAAGGATGGAGAGGGGAGGAGGCCAGCCTAGGGTGCCCAAGTGGGGAGGGATCCCACTTGGACTCCTTGTCCTATTCGCCCCCTTCCTTCTATGGGAGGAGGAAAATGGGAAGGAGAGGGAAGGGAGAAGGAAAGGGGAGCTGCGCCCCCTCCCCTTGTCCAATTCGGACTCCCCATGGGGGGGGGCACCCCCTTGTGGGCTGCCTTGCCTCTCCCCTATGGCCTTGTTCGGGAATGTAGCAGAAATTCAAAATTTTCTACGCATAACCAAGATCAATCTATGGAGATTCTAGCAACAAAAGAGGGAGAGGATGAGCATCTTCATACCTTTGAAGATCGCTAAGCGGAAGCTTTACAAGAACACGATCGGTGGAGTCGTTCACGAAGCGATTCAGATCGCGGCCGAATCCTATCTAAGCACCGAACAACGGTGCCTCCACGTTCAACACACGTACAGCCCGGGGACGTCTCCTCCTTCTTGATCCAGCAAGGGGAGAGGAGAAGTTGATGGAAAACTCCGACAGCACGATGCCATGGTGGTGATGGAGCTCGTGGTTCTCCGGCAGGGCTTCGCCAAGCACTATGGAGGAGGAGGAGGTGTTTGGAGGAGGGAGAGGGTTGCGCCAGGGGAAGGGTGCGCCTGCCCTCTCTCTCCCTCACTATATATATAGGGAGAAGGGAGGAGGGAGAGGCTCCCTAGGGTTCCCTAGGGAAGGGGCGGCGGCCACAGGGGAAACCCTAGATGGATTTGGGCGCGCCCACCCCCTAGGAAACTTGCCCCCCAAGCCGGGAGGGGCGGCTGCCCTAGGGGTGGCGCCCCCACCTCTCCTGGTTACGTGAGATGGGGTGGGAGGGGCGCTCAGCCCCTTAGTGGGCTGATGTGCCCTCCCCCCTTGGCCCATAAGGCCCCCCAACGCTTGTCGGGACCTCCGAAACCCCTTTCGGACACGCTGGTCATCACCTGGTACCCCCGGAACAATTCCGGACTCCAATACCCTTCGTCCAATATATATCGATCTTCACCTTCGGACCATTCCGAAGCTCCTCGTCATGTTCGGGATCTCATCCGGGACTCCGAACAACCTTCAGTAACCACATACTATTTCCCATAACAACTCTAGCGTCACCGAACCTTAAGTGTGTAGACCCTACGGGTTCGGGAACCATGCAGACATGACCGAGACGTTCTCCGGTCAATAACCAACAGCGGGATCTGGATACCCATGTTGGCTCCCACATGTTCCACGATGATCTCATCGGATGAACCACGATGTCGGGGATTCAATCAATCTTGTATACAATTCCCTTTGTCTATCGGTATGTTACTTGCCCGAGATTCGATCGTCGGTATCCCAATACCTCGTTCAATGTCGTTACCGGCAAGTCACTTTACTCGTTCCGTAATGCATGATCCTGTGACTAACTACTTAGTCACATTGAGCTCATTCTGATGATGCATCACTGAGTGGGCCCAGAGATACCTCTCCGTCATACGGAGTGACAAATCCCAGTCTCGATTCGTGCCAAACCAACAGACACTTTCAGAGATACCTGTAGTGCACCTTTATAGCCACCCAGTTACGTTGTGACCTTTGGTACACCCAAAGCATTCCTACGGTATCCGGGAGTTGCACAATCTCATGGTCTAAGGAAATGATACTTGACATTAGAAAAGCTCTTAGCAAACGAACTACACGATCTTGTGCTATGCTTAGGATTGGGTCTTGTCCATCACATCATTCTCCCAATTATGTGATCCCGTTATCAATGACATCCTATGTCTATGGTCAGGAAACCATAACCATCTATTGATCAACAAGCTAGTCAACTAGAGGCTCACTAGGGACATGTTGTGGTCTATGTATTCACACATGTATTTACGGTTTCCAGTTAATACAATTATAGCATGAACAATAGACAATTATCATGAACAAGGAAATACAATAATAACCATTTTATTATTGCCTCTAGGGCATATTTCCAACAGTCTCCCACTTGCACTAGAGTCAATAATCTAGTTCACATCACTATGTGATTGTAACGAGTCCAACACTCATTGGGTTTGATCATATCTCGCTTGTGAGAGAGGTTATTAGTCAACGGGTCTGAATCTTTTAGATCCGTGTGTGCTTTACAAATCTCTATGTCAACTCCTAGATGCAGCTACCACGCTCTATTTGGAGCTATTCCAAATAACTGTTCTACTATATGAATCCGATTTACTACTCATAGTCATCCGGATTAGTGTCAAAGTTTGCATCGGCGTAACCCTTTACGACAAACTCTTTTACCACCTCCATTATCAAGAAAATTCCTTAGTCCACTAGTTACTAAGGATAACCTTGACCGCTGTGTTGTGATCCAATCCTTGATCACACTTGTACCCCTTGACTGACTCATGGCAAGGCACACTTCAGGTGCGGTACACAGCATAGCATACTGTAGAGCCTACGTCTAAAGCATAGGGGACGACCTTCGTCCTTTCTCTCTTTTCTGCCGTGGTCAGGTCTTGAGTCTTACTCAATACTCATACCTTATAACACAACCAAGAACTTCTTCTTTGCCGATCTATTTTGAACTCCTTCAAAATCTTGTCACGGTATGTATTAATTTGAAAGTATTATTAAGCATTTTTGATCTATCCTTATAGATCTTGACGCTTAATGTTCAAGTAGCTTAATCCAGGTTTTCCATTGAAAAACACTTTCAAATAACCCTATATGCTTTCTAGAAATTCTACATTATTTCTGATCAACAATATGTCAACAACATATACTCATCAGAAATTCTATAGTGCTCCCACTCACTTCTTTGGAAATACAAGTTTCTCATAAACATTGTATAAACCCAAAATCTTTGATCATCTCATCAAAGCGTATATTCCGACTCCGAGATGCTTACTCCAGTCCTTAGAAGGATTGCTGGAGCTTTGCATACTTGTTAGCATCTTTCAGGATTGACAAAACCTTCTGGTTGTATCACATACAACCTTTCCTCAAGAATATTGTCGAGGAAACAATGTTTTGACATTCTATCTGCAAGATTTCATAAATCATGCAGTAATTGCTAATATAATTCCAGTAGACTCTTAGCATCGCTACGAGTGAGAAACTCTCATCGTAGTCAACTCCTTGAACTTGTCGGAAAATCTCTCAGCGACAAGTCGAGCTTTCTTAATGGTGACACTTACCATAATTGTCCGTCTTCCTTTTGAAATCCATCTATACCCAACAGCCTTACTGTTGGAAATATGCCCTAGAGGCAATAATAAAAGTATTATTATTATATTTCCTTGTTCATGATAATTGTCTTTTATTCATGCTATAACTGTATTATCCGGAAATCGTAATACACGTGTGAATACATAGACCACAATATGTCCCTAGTGAGCCTCTAGTTGACTAGCTCGTTGTGATCAACAGATAGTCATGGTTTCCTGGCTATGGACATTGGATGTCGTTGATAACGGGATCACATCATTAGGAGAATGATGTGATGGACAAGACCCAATCCTAAGACTAGCACAAAAGATCGTGTAGTTCATTTGCTAGAGCTTTGCCAATGTCAAGTATCTCTTCCTTTGACCATGAGATCGTGTAACTCCTGGATACCGTAGGAGTGCTTTGGGTGTATCAAACGTCACAACGTAACTGGGTGACTATAAAGGTACACTACAGGTATCTCCGAAAGTATCTATTGTTTTATGCGGATCGAGACTGGGATTTGTCACTCCGTGTAAACGGAGAGGTATCTCTGGGCCCACTCGGTAGGACATCATCATATGCGCAATGTGACCAAGGAGTTGATCACGGGATGATGTTTTACGGAAACGAGTAAAGTGACTTGCCGGTAACGAGATTGAACAAGGTATCGGTATACCGACGATCGAATCTCGGGCAAGTAAAATACCGCTAGACAAGGGGAATTGAATACGGGATTGATTAAGTCCTTGACATCGTGGTTCATCCGATGAGATCATCGTGGAACATGTGGGAGCCAACATGGGTATCCAGATCCCGCTGTTGGTTATTGACCGGAGAACGTCTCGGTCATGTCTGCATGTCTCCCGAACCCGTAGGGTCTACACACTTAAGGTTCGATGACGCTAGGGTTATAAAGGAAGCTTGTATGTGGTTACCGAATGTTGTTCGGAGTCCCGGATGAGATCCCGGACATCACGAGGAGTTCCAGAATGGTCCGGAGGTAAAGATTTATATATGGGAAGTCCTGTTTTGGTCACCGGAAAAGTTTCGGGCGATATCGGTATTGTACCGGGACCACCGGGAGGGTCCCGGAGGTCCACCAAGTGGGGCCACCTGCCCCAGAAGGCTGCGTGGGCCATGTGTGGGAGGGGACCAGCCCCTAGGTGGGCTGGTGCGCCCCCCACAAGGGGCCAAGGCGCAAGGGAGAGTGGGAGGGGGCAAACCCTAGTCCAGATGGGCCTTAAGGCCCACCCCTCTCTCCCCCTCCTGGCCGCCGCCCCCTTTGCCATCTAGGGCTGGCCGCACCCCTTGGGGGTGGGAAACCCTAGAGGGGGGCGCAGCCCCCTCTCCCCCTATAAATAGTGAGGCATAGGGCTGCCCATAAGAGGCGATTTGATCTCTCGTTGGTGCAGCCCTGCCCCTCTCCCTCCTCCTCTTCTCCCATGGTGCTTGGCGAAGCCCTGCGGGATTGCCACGCTCCTCCACCACCACCACGCCGTTGTGCTGCTGCTGGATGGAGTCTTCCTCAACCTCTCCCTCTCTCCTTGCTGGATCAAGGCGTGGGAGACGTCACCGGGCTGTACGTGTGTTGAACGCGGAGGTGCCGTGCGTTCGGCACTTGATCATCGGTGATCTGAATCACGACGAGTACGACTCCATCAACCCCGTTCACTTGAACGCTTCCGCTTAGCGATCTACAAGGGTATGTAGATGCACTCTTCTCTCCTTTCTACTCGTTGCTGGTCTCTCCATGGATAGATCTTGGTGTTACGTAGGAAAAATTTGAATTTCTGCTACGTTCCCCAACTGTGGCATCATGAGCTAGGTCTATTGCGTAGATTCTTTGCACGAGTAGAACACAAAGTAGTTGTGGGCGTTGATGTTTTTCAATATGCTTACCGTTACTAGTCCAATCTTGTTTCGACGGTATTGTGGGATGAAGCGGCCCGGACCGACCTTACACGTACTCTTACGTGAGACAGGTTCCACCGATTGACATGCACTTGGTGCATAAGGTGGCTAGCGGGTGCCAGTCTCTCCCACTTTAGTCGGAACGGATTCGATGAAAAGGGTCCTTATGAAGGGTAAACAGCAATTGGCATATCACGTTGTGGTCTTGCGTAGGTAAGAAACGTTCTTGCTAGAAACCCATAGCAGCCACGTAAAACATGCAACAACAATTAGAGGACGTCTAACTTGTTTTTGCAGGGTATGCTATGTGATGTGATATGGCCAAGAAGAATGTGATGAATGATATGTGATGTATGAGATTGATCATGTTCTTGTAATAGGATTCACGACTTGCATGTCGATGAGTATGACAACCGGCAGGAGCCATAGGAGTTGTCTTTATTTATTGTATGACCCGCGTGTCATTGAAGAACGCCATGTAAACTACTTTACTTTATTGCTAAACGCGTTAGTCATAGAAGTAGAAGTAGTCGTTGGCGTGACAACTTCATGAAGACACGATGATGGAGATCATGATGATGGAGATCATGGTGTCATGCCGGTGACAAGATGATCATGGAGCCCCGAAGATGAAGATCAAAGGAGCTATATGATATTGGCCATATCATGTCACTACTCTATTTGATTGCATGTGATGTTTATCATGTTTATGCATCTTGTTTGCTTAGAACGACGGTAGTAAATAAGATGATCCCTTACAAAATTTCAAGAAGTGTTCTCCCCTAACTGTGCACCGTTGCTACAGTTCGTCGCTTCTAAGCACCACGTGATGATCGGGTGTGATGGATTCTTACGTTCACATACAACGGGTGTAAGACAGTTTTACACAGCGAAAACACTTAGGCTTAACTTGACGAGCCTAGCATGTGCAGACATGGCCTCGGAACACGGAGAACGAAAGGTCGAGCATGAGTCGTATAGTAGATACGATCAACATGAAGATGTTCACCGATGATGACTAGTCCGTCTCACGTAATGATCGGGCACGGCCTAGTTGACTCGGATCATGTAATCACTTAGATGACCAGAGGGATGTCTATCTAAGTGGGAGTTCATAAGATGAACTTAATTATCTTGAACATAGTCAAAAGACCTTTTGCAAATTATGTCGTAGCTCGCGCTTTAGTTCTACTGTTTTAGATATGTTCCTAGAGAAAATATAGTTGAAAGTTGATAGTAGCAATTATGCGGACAGTAGAAAGCTTATGTCCTTAATGCACTGCTCAGTGTGCTGAACCCCAAACGTCGTTTGTGGATGTTTCGAACATCGAACATACACGTTTTGATAACTACGTGATAGTTCAGTTAAATGGTTTAAGTAGAGGCACTAAAGACGTTTTCGAAACATCGCGGAACATATGAGATGTTTCGAGGGCTGAAATTGGGATTTCAGGCTCGTGCCCACGTCAAGAGGTATAAGACCTCCGACGATTTACTTAACCTGCAAACTAAGGGAGAAAAGCTCAATCGTTGAGCTTGTGCTCATATTGTCTGAGTACAACAATCACTTGAATTGAGTGGGAGTTGATCTTCCAAATGAGATAGTGATGTTTCTCCAAAGTCATTGCCACCAAGCTGCTAGAGCTTCGTGATGAACTATAACATATCAGGGATAGATATGATGATCCTTGAGGTATTCGCGATGTTTGACACTGCGAAAGTAGAAATCAAGAAGGAGCATCAATTGTTGATGGTTGGTGAAACCACTAGTTTCAAGAAGGGCAAGGGCAAGAAGGGATACTTCATGAAACGGCAATTCAGCTGCTGCTCTAGTGAAGAAACCCAAGGTTGAACCCAAACCCGAGACTAAGTACTTCTGTGATAAGGGGAATAGCCGCTGGAGCAGAATTACCCTAGATACTTGGTAGATAAGAAGGCTGGCAAGGTCGATAAAAGTATATTGGATATACATTATGTTAATGTGTACTTTACTAGTACTCCTAGTAGCACCAGGGTATTAGATACCGGTTCGGTTGCTAAGTGTTAGTAACTCGAAATAAAAGCTACGGAATAAAACGGAGACTGGCTAAAGGTGAGCTGACGATATGTGTTGGAAGTGTTTCCAAGTTTGATGTGATCTAACATCGCACGCTCCCTCTACCATCAAGATTAGTATTAAACCTGAATAAGTGCTCTTGCACCTAAAGGAATGGTTTATTGAATCTTGATCGTAGGGATACACATTTTCATGCCAAAAGATATAAGATAGTAATGATAGTACCACTTACTTGTGGCACTGCCATGTAAGTCATAATGGTATAAAACGCATGAAGAAGCTCCATGTTGATGGATCTTTGGACTCACTCATTTTTGAAAAGTTTGAGACATGCGAACCATGTCTATTGGTATATATGCATGAAGAAACTCCATGCAAATGGACCATTTGGACTCACTTGATTTTGAATCACTTGAGATATGCAAATCATACCACATGGGCAAGATGACTGAAAAGCCTCATTTTCAGTAAGATGGAACAAGATAGCAACTTATTGGAAGTAACACATTTTGATGTGTGCAGTCCAATGAGTGCTGAGGCATGCAGTGAATATCGTTATGTTCTTACTTCACAGATGATTCGAGTAGATGTTGAGAATATTTACTTGATGAAACACAAGTCTGAATTATTGAATGGTTCAAGTAATTTCAGAGTGAAGTAGAAGATCATTGTGACAAGAGGATAAAATGTCTATGATATGATCATAGAGATGAATATCTGAGTTACGAGTTTTGGCACACAATTAAGACATTGTGGAAATTGTTTCGCAATTAATACCGCCTGGAACACCATAGTGTGATGGTGTGTCCGAACATCATAGTTGCACCCTATTGGATATGGTGCGTACCATGATGTCTCTTATCGAATTACCACTATTGTTCATGGGTTAGGCATTAGAGACAACCACATTCACTTTAAATAGGGCACCACGTAATTCCGATGAGATGACACCGTATGAATTATGGTTTAGAGAAACCTAAGTTGTCGTTTCTTAAAGGTTTGGGGCTGCGACGCTTATGTGAAAAAGTTTCAGGATTAAGCTCGAACCCAAAGCGGATAAAATGCATCTTCATAGGACACCCAAAACAGTTGGGTATACCTCCTAATTCAGATCCGAAAGCAATATGGATTGTTTCTTGAATCGGGTCCTTTCTCGAGGAAAGGTTTCTCTCGAAAGAGTTGAGTGGGAGGCTGGTGGAGACTTGATGAGGTTATTGAACCGTCTCTTCAACTAGTGTGTGGCAGGGCACAGGAAGTTGTTCATGTGGCACCTACACCAATTGAAGTGGAAGCTTATGATATTGATCATGAAACTTCGGATCAAGTCACTACCAAACCTCGTAGGACGACAAGGACACGTACTACTTCGGAGTGGTAAGGTGATCCTGTCTTGAAGGTCATGTTGCTAGACAACAATGAACCTACGAGCTATGGAGAAGCGATGGTGGGCCCGAATTCCGACAAATGGTTAGAAGCCATGAAATCCGAGATAGTATCCATATATCAGAACAAAGCATGGACTTTGATGGACTTGCCCGATGATCGGCAATCCATTGAGATAAATGGATCTTTTAAGAAGAAGACGGACGTGGATGGTAATGTCACCATCCATGAAGCTCGACTTGTGGCAAAAAGTTTTTCACAAGTTCAAGGAGTTGACTACGATGAGATTTTCTCATCCGTAGCGATGCTTAAGTCCGTCGGATTCATGTTAGCATTAGCTGTATTTATGAAATCTGGCAGATGGATGTCAAAACGAGTTTCCTTACCAGTCGTAAGGAAAGGTTGTATACGATACAATCAGAAAGGTTTTGTCGATCCTAAGGATGCTAAAAGGTATGCTGGCTCCAGCGATCCTTCTAAGGACTGGAGTAAGCATCTCGGAGTT
>NC_041393.1:116898642-116908543 GCF_002162155.2 Triticum dicoccoides | reverse complement strand
TACAAAGTTTATGAGAAACTTGTATTTCCAAAGAAGTGAGTGGGAGCACTATAGAATTTCTGATGAGTATATGTTGTTGACATATTGTTGATCAGAAATGACGTAGAATTTCTGGAAAGCATATAGGGTTATTTTGAAAGTGTTTTTCAATGGAAAGCCTGGATTAAGCTGCTTGAGCATTGAGCATCAAGATCTATAAGGATAGATCAAAACGCTTAATGGTACTTTCAAATGAGCACATACCTTGACATGATCTTGAAGGTGTTCAAGATGGATCAGTCAAAGAAGAAGTTCTTTCCTGAGTTGTAAGGTACGAAGTTAAGACTTAAAGCTCGACCACGGCAGAATAGAGAGAAAGGACGAAGGTCGTCCCCTATGCTTAAGACGTAGGCTCTTCAGTATGCTATGCTGTGTACCGCACCTGAAGTGTGCCTTGCCATGAGTCAGTCAAGGGGTAAAAGAGTGATCCAAGAATGGCTCACAGGACAGCGGTCAAAGTTATCCTTAGTAACTAGTGGACTAAGGAATTTTCTCGATTATGGAGGTGGTAAAAGAGTTCGTCGTAAAGGTTACGACGATGCAAGCTTGACACCTATCCGGATAGCTCTGAGTAGAGAGACCGGATACATATAATGGAGCACTAATTTAGAATAGCTCCAAGTAGAACAGTTGTTTGGAATAGCTCCAAATAGAGCGTGGTAGCTGCATCTAGGAGATGACATAGAGATTTGTAAAGCACACACGGATCTGAAAGGTTCATACCCGTTGACTAAAACCTCTCTCACAAGCAACATGATCAAACATAAAACTCATTTGAGTGTTAATCACATAAAGATGTGAACTAGACTACTGACTCTAGTAAACTCTTGGGTATTAGTCACATGGCGATGTGACCTGTGAGTGTTAATCACATGGCGATGTGAACTAGATTATTGACTCTAGTGCAAGTGGGAGACTGTTGGAAATATGCCCTAGAGGCAATAATAAAAGTATTATTATTATATTTCCTTGTTCATGATAATTGTCTTTTATTCATGCTATAACTGTATTATCCGGAAATCGTAATACACGTGTGAATACATAGACCACAATATGTCCCTATTGAGCCTCTAGTTGACTAGCTCGTTGTGATCAACAGATAGTCATGGTTTCCTGGCTATGGACATTGGATGTCGTTGATAACGGGATCACATCATTAGGAGAATGATGTGATGGACAAGACCCAATCCTAAGACTAGCACAAAAGATCGTGTAGTTCATTTGCTAGAGCTTTGCCAATGTCAAGTATCTCTTCCTTTGACCATGAGATCGTGTAACTCCTGGATACCGTAGGAGTGCTTTGGGTGTATCAAACGTCACAACGTAACTGGGTGACTATAAAGGTACACTACAGGTATCTCCGAAAGTATCTATTGTTTTATGCGGATCGAGACTGGGATTTGTCACTCCGTGTAAACGGAGAGGTATCTCTGGGCCCACTCGGTAGGACATCATCATATGCGCAATGTGACCAAGGAGTTGATCACGGGATGATGTTTTACGGAAACGAGTAAAGTGACTTGCCGGTAACGAGATTGAACAAGGTATCGGTATACCGACGATCGAATCTCGGGCAAGTAAAATACCGCTAGACAAGGGGAATTGAATACGGGATTGATTAAGTCCTTGACATCGTGGTTCATCCGATGAGATCATCGTGGAACATGTGGGAGCCAACATGGGTATCCAGATCCCGCTGTTGGTTATTGACCGGAGAACGTCTCGGTCATGTCTGCATGTCTCCCGAACCCGTAGGGTCTACACACTTAAGGTTCGATGACGCTAGGGTTATAAAGGAAGCTTGTATGTGGTTACCGAATGTTGTTCGGAGTCCCGGATGAGATCCCGGACATCACGAGGAGTTCCAGAATGGTCCGGAGGTAAAGATTTATATATGGGAAGTCCTGTTTTGGTCACCGGAAAAGTTTCGGGCGATATCGGTATTGTACCGGGACCACCGGGAGGGTCCCGGAGGTCCACCAAGTGGGGCCACCTGCCCCAGAAGGCTGCGTGGGCCATGTGTGGGAGGGGACCAGCCCCTAGGTGGGCTGGTGCGCCCCCCACAAGGGGCCAAGGCGCAAGGGAGAGTGGGAGGGGGCAAACCCTAGTCCAGATGGGCCTTAAGGCCCACCTAGTGGGCGCCTCCCCTCTCTCCCCCTCCTGGCCGCCGCCCCCTTTGCCATCTAGGGCTGGCCGCACCCCTTGGGGGTGGGAAACCCTAGAGGGGGGCGCAGCCCCCTCTCCCCCTATAAATAGTGAGGCATAGGGCTGCCCATAAGAGGCGATTTGATCTCTCGTTGGTGCAGCCCTGCCCCTCTCCCTCCTCCTCTTCTCCCATGGTGCTTGGCGAAGCCCTGCGGGATTGCCACGCTCCTCCACCACCACCACGCCGTTGTGCTGCTGCTGGATGGAGTCTTCCTCAACCTCTCCCTCTCTCCTTGCTGGATCAAGGCGTGGGAGACGTCACCGGGCTGTACGTGTGTTGAACGCGGAGGTGCCGTGCGTTCGGCACTTGATCATCGGTGATCTGAATCACGACGAGTACGACTCCATCAACCCCGTTCACTTGAACACTTCCGCTTAGCGATCTACAAGGGTATGTAGATGCACTCTTCTCTCCTTTCTACTCGTTGCTGGTCTCTCCATAGATAGATCTTGGTGTTACGTAGGAAAAATTTGAATTTCTGCTACGTTCCCCAACACTTACAACCATCAAGTAGTTCTTCCAAAGTCTACACTTTGTTTTCATACATGGATCCTCTCTCGGATTTTATGGCCTCTAGCCATTTGTCAGAATCCGGGCCCACCATCGCTTCTCCATAGCTCGTAGGTTCATTGTTGTCTAGCAACATGACTTCCAAGACAGGATTACCGTACCACTTTGAAGTAGTACGCATCATTGTCGACCTACAAGGTTTGGTAGTGACTTGATCCGAAGTTTCATGATCACTATCATCAGCTTCCACTTCAATTGGTGTAGGTGCCACAGGAACAACTTCCTGTGCCCTGCTACACATTGGTTGAAGTGATGGTTCAATAACCTCATCAAGTCTCCACCATCCTCCCACTCAATTCTTTCGAGAGAAACTATTCCTCGAGAAAGGACTCGTTTTAGAAACAATCACTTTTGCTTCCGGATCTGAAATAGGAGGTATATCCAACTGTTTTGGGTATCCTATGAAGATGCATTTATCCGCTTTTGGTTCGAGCTTATCTGGCTGAAACCTTTTCACATAAGCGTCACAGCCCCAAACTTTTATGAAACGACAGCTTAGGTTTCTCTAAACCATAGTTCATACACTGTCATCTCAACGGAATTACGTGGTGCCCTATTTAAGGTGAATGCAGTTGTCTCTAATGCTTAACCCATAAACGATAGTGGTAATTCGATAAGAGACATCATGGTATGCACCATATCCAATAGGGTGTAGCTATGATGTTCGGACACACCATCACACTATGGTGTTCCAGGCGGTATTAGTTGTGAAACAATTTTCACAAGGTCTTAATTGTGTACCAAACTCGTAACTCAGATATTCATCTCTATGATCATATCATAGACATTTTATCCTCTTGTCACGATGATCTTCAACTTCACTCTGAAATTACTTGAACCTTTCAATAATTCAGACGTGTGTTTCATCAAGTAAATATACTCAGCATCTACTCAAATCATCTGTGAAGTAAGAACATAACAATATCCACTGCGTGCCTCGGCACTCATTGGACTGCACACATCAAAATGTATTACTTCCAACAAGTTGCTTTCTTGTTCCATTTCACTGAAAACGAGGCCTTTCAGTCATCTTGCCCATGTGGTATGATTTGCATGACTCAAGTGATTCAAAAACAAGTGAGTCCAAACGGTCCATCTGCATGGAGTTTCTACATGCGTATATACCAATAGACATGGTTCGCATGTCTCAAACCTTTCAAAAACGAGTGAGTCCAAAGATCCATCAACATGGAGCTTCTTCATGCGTTTTATACCAATATGACTTACATGGCAGTGCCACAAGTAGGTGGTACTATCATTACTATCTTATATCTTTTGGCATGAACATGTGTATCACTATGATCGAGATTCAATAAACCATTCATTTTAGGTACAAGACCATTGAAGGTATTATTCAAATAAACAAAGTAACCATTATTCTCCTTAAATGAATAACCTTATTGCGATAGACATAATCCAATCATGTCTATGCTCAACGCAGACACCAAATAACAATTATTTAGGTTTAACACCAATCTCGATGGTAGAGGGAGTATGCGATGCTTGATCACATCAAGCTTGGAAACACTTCCAACACATATCGTCATCTCACCTTTAGCTAGTCTCCGTTTATTCCGTAGCCTTTTATTTCGAGTTACTAACACTTAGCAACCGAACCGTATCTATTACCCTGGTGCTACTAGGAGTACTAGTAAAGTACACATTAATATAATGTATATCCAATATACTTCTGTCGACCTTGCCAGCCTTCTCATCTACCAAGTATCTAGGGTAGTTCTGCTTCAGTGACCGTTCCCCTTATTGCAGAAGCACTTAGTCTCGGGTTTGGGTTCAACCTTGGGTTTCTTCACTAGAGAAGCAACTAATTTGCCATTTCATGAAGTATCCCTTCTTGCCCTTGCCCTTCTTGGAACTAGTGGTTTCACTAACCATCAATAATTGATGCTCCTTCTTGATTTCTATTTTCGCGGTGTCAAACATCGTGAATATTTCAAGGATCATCATATCTATCCTTGATATGTTATAGTTCATCACGAAGCTCTAGTAGCTTGGTGGCAATGAATTTGGAGAAACATCACTATATCATCTGGAAGATTAACTCCCACTCGATTCAAGTGATTGTTGTACCCAGACAATCTGAGTACAAGCTCAAAGATTGAGCTTTTCTCCCTTAGTTTGTAGGCTAAGAAACTCGTCGGAGGTCTCATACCTCTTGACGTGGGCACGAGCCTGAAATCCCAATTTCAGCCCTTGGAACATCTCATATGTTCCGCGACGTTTCAAAAACGTCTTCGGTGCCTCAGTTCTAAACTGTTTAACATTACCGAACTATCATGCAGTCATCAAAACGTGTATGTCAGATGTTCGCAACATCCATAGACGACGCTCAAGGTTCAACACACCAAGCGGTGCATTAAGGACATAAGACTTCTGTGCAGCAATGAGGACAATCCTCAGTTTACGGACCCAGTCCGCATAATTGCTACTATCAACTTTCAACTAACTATTCTCTAGGAACATATCTAAAATAGTAGAACTAAAACGCGAGCTATGACATAATTTGCAAAGACCTTCTGACTATGTTCAGGATAATTAAGTTCATCTAATGAACTCCCACTCAGATAGACATCCCTCTAGTCATCTAAGTGATACATGATCCGAGTCAAATAGGCCGTGTCCGATCATCATGTGAGGCGGACTAGTCATCATCGGTGAACATCTTCATGTTGATCGTATCTACTATATGACTCATGTTCGACCTTTCGGTCTCTTGTGTTCCGAGGCCATGTCTGTACACGCTAGGCTCGTCAAGTCAACCTAAGTGTTTCGCGTGTGTAAATCTGGCTTACACCTGTTGTATGTGAACGTTAGAATCTATCACACCCGATCATCACGTGGTGCTTCGAAGCAACGATATTTCGCAACGGTGCACAGTTAGGGGGAACACTTTCTTGAAATTATTATGAGGGATCATCTTATTTACTACCGTCGTTCTAAGCAAATAAGATGCATAAACATGGTAAACATCACATGCAATCAAATAGTGACATGATATGGCCAATATCATTTTGCTCCTTTTGATCTCCATCTTCGGGGCTCCATGATCATCATCGTCACCGGCATGACACCATGATCTCCATCATCGTGTCTCCATGAAGTTGTCTCGTCAACTTATTACTTCTACTACTATGGCGAACGGTTTAGCAAAGAGGTAAAGTAATTACATGGCGTTATTCAGTGACACGCAGGTCATACAATAAATAAAGACAACTCCTATGGCTCCTGCCGGTTGTCATACTCATCGACATGCAAGTCGTGATTCCTATTCATCGAATCTGATCCGACTAAAATGGGAGAGACTGGCACCCGCTAGCCACCTTATACAACAAGTGCATGTCAGTCGGTGGAACCCGTCTCACGTAAGTGTACGTGTAAGGTCGGTCCGGGCCGCTTCATCCCACAATACCGTCGAAACAAGATAGGACTAGTAATGGTAAGCATATTGAACAAAATGAACACCCACAACAACTTGTGTTCTACTCGTGCATAGAATCTACGCAATAGACCTAGCTCATGATGCCACTGTTGGGGAACGTAGCAGAAATTCAAAATTTTCTATGCATCACCAAGATCAATCTATGGAGATTCTAGCAACAAGAGAGGGAGAGGATGAGCATCTTCATACCTTTGAAGATCGCTAAGCGGAAGCGTTACAAGAACACGATCGGTGGAGTCATTCACGAAGCGATTCAGATCGCGGCCGAATCCTATCTAAGCACCGAACAACGGTGCCTCCGCGTTCAACACACGTACAACCCGGGGACGTCTCCTCCTTCTTGATCCAGCAAGGGGAGAGGAGAAGTTGAGGGAAAACTCCGACAGCACGACGGCATGGTGGTGATGGAGCTCGTGGTTCTCTGGCAGGGCTTCGCCAAGCACTACGGAGGAGGAGGAGGTGTTGGAGGAGGGATAGGGTTGCGCCAGGGGAAGGGTGTGGCTGCCCTCTCTCTCCCTCACTATATATAGGGGGAAGGGAGGAGGGAGAGGCGCCCTAGGGTTCCCTAGGGGAGGGGCGGTGGCCACAGGGGAAACACTAGATGGGTTTGGGCGCGCCCACCCCCTAGGAAACTTGCCCCCCAAGCCGGGAGGGGCGGCTGCCCTAGGGGTGGCGCCCCACCTCTCCTAGTTACGTGAGATGGGGTGGGAGGGGCTCTCAGCCCCTTAGTGGGCTGATGTGCCCTCCCTCCTTGGCCCATAAGGCCCCCCAACGCTTGTCGGGGCCTCCGAAACCCCTTTCGGACACGCTGGTCATCACCTGGTACCCCCGGAACAATTCCGGACTCCAATACCCTTCGTCCAATATACCGATATTCACCTTCGGACCATTCCGAAGCTCCTCGTCATGTTCGGGATCTCATCCATGACTCTGAACAACCTTCGGCAACCACATACTATTTCCCATAACAACTCTAGCGTCACCGAACCTTAAGTGTGTAGACCCTACGGGTTCGGGAACCATGCAGACATGACCGAGACGTTCTCCAGTCAATAACCAACAGCGGGATCTAGATACCCATGTTGGCTCCCACATGTTCCACGATGATCTCATCGGATGAACCACGATGTCGGGGATTCAATCAATCCCGTATACAATTCCCTTATTCTATCGGTATGTTACTTGCCCGAGATTCGATCGTCGGTATCCCAATACCTCGTTCAATGTCGTTACCGGCAAGTCACTTTACTCGTTCCGTAATGCATGATTCCATGACTAACTACTTAGTCACATTGAGCTCATTCTGATGATGCATCACCGAGTGGGCCCAGAGATACCTCTCCGTCATACGGAGTGACAAATCTCAGTCTCGATTCGTGCCAACCCAACAGACATTTTCGGAGATACCTGCAGTGCACCTTTATAGCCACCCAGTTACGTTGTGACGTTTGGTACACCCAAAGCATTCCTACGGTATCCGGGAGTTGCACAATCTCATGGTCTAAGGAAATGATACTTGACATTAGAAAAGCTCTTAGCAAACGAACTACATGATCTTGTGCTATGCTTAGGATTTGGTCTTGTCCATCACATCATTCTCCTAATGATGTGATCCCATTATCAATGACATCCTATGTCCATGGTCAGGAAACCATAACCATCTATTGATCAACGAGCTAGTCAACTAGAGGCTCACTAGGGACATGTTGTGGTCTATGTATTCACACATGTATTACGGTTTCCAGTTAATACAATTATAGCATGAACAATAGACAATTATCATGAACAAGGAAATACAATAATAACCATTTTATTATTGCCTCTAGGGAATATTTCCAACAGGCCCATATGGCCCATTACTTCCCCCAGGAGGTTCCGGTAACCCCTCGGTACTGCGATAAATACCCAAAACACTCCAGAACCCTTCCGGTGTCTGAATATCACCTTCCAATATATCATTCTTTACCTCTCGACCATTCCGAGACTCCTCATCATGTTTGTGATCTCATCCAGGACTCCGAACAACCTTCAGTCACCAAAACACATAACTCATATAATACATATCGTCATCGAACATTAAGCGTGCGGGCCCTACGGGTTCGAGAACTATGTAGATATGACTGAGGCACCTCTCCGGTCAATAACCAATAGCGGAACCTGGATGCTCATATTGGTTCCCACATATTATACGAAGATATTTATTTGTCAAACCGCAATGTCAACATACATTATTCCCTTTGTCACCGGTATGTTACTTGCCCGAGATTCGATCGTCGGTATCTTCACACCTAGTTCAATCTCGTTATCGGCAAGTCTCTTTACTTATTCTGTAATCCATCATCCCGCAACTAACTCATTAGTCACATTGCTTGCAAGGCTTCATATGATGTGCATTACCAAGAGGGCCCAGAGATACCTCTCCGATAGTCGGAGTGAAAAATCCTAATCTCGATCTATGCCAACCCAACAAACACCTTTGGAGATACCTGTAGAGCATCTTTATAATCACCCAGTTACGTTGTGACGTTTGATAGCACACAAGGCATTCCTCCGGTGTCCGGGAGTTGCACAATCTCATAGTCTGAGGAATATGTATTTGACATGAAGAAAGCAGTAGCAATAAAATTGAACGATCATTATGCTAAGCTAAGGGTTGGGTCTTGTCCATCACATCATTCCACTAATGATGTGATCCCGTTCATCAAATGACAACTCTTGTCCATGGCTAGGAAACTGAACCATCTTTGATCAACGAGCTTGTCTAGTAGAGGCATACTAGGGACACATCGTTTTGTCTATGTATTCACACATGTATCAAGTTTCCGGTTAATACAATTCTAGCATGAATAATAAACATTTATCATGAATATGGAAATATAAAATAACAACTTTATTATTGCTTCTAGGGCATATTTCCATCAACCCGATCATGATCTTGTGAACGGCAACAAAGGTGGCCCAACCCTGATCAAGGGTGACATTGTCATTGATCACCCTCACTGTCACCTTCCATATGCAGCCTGTGTTCGTATTGAGCTTGAACTGTGTAGGGATGACGGGGAAGTGCTTCGTGAAGTCTAGAGGCAATGGTAGACTCTCCAGCTTTGGAGCCAGGATAACCTTGCAGAAGTGGTTTGGTCCAGACTCCTGGTGGAAGTGGCCATAGTTCCTCTGCTTGGGGCCTGGGTGATCCAGGACTTGCACTTCCTCCAAGGGAGGCACATCCTCCTTGCCCTTCTCCAATGGTGGCACCACCTCCTTGCCCTTGTACATCTACATTATGAACAACACACATATCAATGGTCAACATTCATTCATACCAGGCTAACGCTCCTATATTAACCCACCCCCTAACCTAGCACCGTACTCAAACTCCCTCTGTTTCACCACCTCTTCTTGACATGAACTCCAAATCCAACCCCAACCCTTTCCCCTAGGGCATTGGATGGAGGGCATTCTTGCTTGGGTGCTCGCTCGGTGACCGCAAGAAGTTTGAGCACACCATGGAAGTGTGCTCGAACTTCAGCAGCATCGATGACATGCACAAGGAGGCCGATGTTGTGATGAACAAGGCTATGCCGGACCCACCGTTCTTGACGAATATGATGAGGACGAAGCCGATGAGGAAG
>NC_041393.1:116897546-116898248 GCF_002162155.2 Triticum dicoccoides | reverse complement strand
ATGTAATCGGAAAATAACCTATGAGTCGTAGATGCATAATAGATTGATGTCAATCCTTCCCCTCCCCCTCCCCCTGATGTGTTCAACTCCCCCTAACTCTTCAATGGCGTGCTCTAATCGAATCTAGCCCGAGTCGAAAGGAGTGAATGTACAGACAGGACGAGGTCTTACCGCCATGGCCGATGCGCTCCGGTGGAGGTTTGCAGTCGCTCCGGTGGTTGCCACTGCCGTCTTTGATCGATTCGCAGTAGAGCTCAGGTGGCCGCCGCCGTCGCCGCCGCCGGTGTGAGTGGGGAAGAGCCGAGAGAGTGGTGAGGAGGGGAAGGTGAGGGTAATTTGTGACGACGCGTCTGGAAACAACGCGACGTCTCTGGACCGCAACCATGCGTGCAACCGCCCACGCCCACGTGCCTAGGGTTGCATCGCTCGGGCCTGGCTGAGGAAGAACGACCGATTTGAGCGTTCCCAGGGATGTTGGCCCATAGGTGCTTTAATCTTCGTGCTAAGCAGGCTCAATAGTGAATGCGAGTAACCAAACAGGCCTTTTTCTTCCCGCACGGGCCTGGCTGAGGTATATGCAGCCTACCAAACGCGTCGGTTATGCGGATCCGGATATTGATCGTCGAAGTGTCACTCACAAGTGAGAGATGGTAGTAGTATTTTGGAACGGAGGAGTATCGTGCAAGTTTTACATGGGTAGCT
>NC_041393.1:116877504-116897312 GCF_002162155.2 Triticum dicoccoides | reverse complement strand
CGTGCCACCAAGAACTACAGCCGGAAAGGGGGAAGTGACTACTATTTTATTCCAAACTTGTATGAGATATAGTTATGCCTGCAATAGAAAATCCGACGGGAAATCTTTGGTAGGACTATGGATTATACAACTCTTGGTGCCGTTGAGTATCCGTTCTGCAGGATCACGACAAGAGATTAACTACTTCTAGTCGGATACAAGAATATTCATACTGAGTTCAAAAAAAAAAGAATATTCATACTCACCCATCCATAGGAGACCTGGCTCAGCATGGCAAACAAGGATGCTGCATGTGTCAAGCTACAGTAGTAGTAACCGGTGACCAGTTGAAATTAACAAATAAAGATGACTATATTATTGCATTTCGCAGGAAACGACAGTGACAGTATATAGAATAGTTTTTCCAGCGTGCATGCACCTTATAATTAACTACGTACACAATTGGCTGCTCGCCGCTTGCTCATGCATTTTTGTTTGTCCAATTGGCGTTCACATGCTCAACGGACAACACAGCAAAAATACTCTTACTTGTTTAGCTGTTCGGCACTGTTCAGTTCAGCGCAAGAGTGTAGTGTCAAAACTCAAAAATGTTATTATGGGACGGAGGAAGCAGTATATATAGGTTAACCCAACATATCGCAAGCGACGTCCGTTTTGAAACAGAAATTCACAGCTGGAGCAAGCGGTATTTGTTCTCTCGCAGCTGTCGTCTAATGGACAGAGGTGCATGCGGGTAGTCTCTTCCAGCTCCAGTGGCAACAAAAAAACAGAATCTTCCAGCTCATGCTCTAATTACTAAAACTGAAAATTTAAAATAATTTATCTCCTGTAAGTTTTTTGTTGTTGTCGTGCACAAGTTGCAAGTTACTGGGTTGTGATCTGTGGCTATAACGTTAGCGTGCGGTCACCGCTCTAATATTGTACATCTACCAAAGTGACATTTTATATATGTAACAATCATTGGAATGTTATGCAGATCCGGAGATTGATCAACGAAGTGTTACTCACAAGTGAGAGATAGTATCAGAACTTGTGATGGTTTTAGTTCAAGTATTTTGCAACGGAGGGAGTATCATGTAAGTTCTATATGGATAGCTAGGGTGGGAGTGATGATGAGTAAGCTTGTAACCAACATCTATGGGAAGGGGGGAGTGCAAAGCTAGCTAGTTGGTCATGATGAATATCTTTTGGACTATGGATGTAACAAGACCATGTTATTTGCTTAAAGTCTGTAATAACTACAAGACTGGCTATTTTATCCAGTTGTTTTTCTTTTCAAAGAGGCACAAGATTTGCCTCGTCGATTAATTAAAAGAGAATAGAAGTTGTTTGTTTGTGTTACAACACACCGACATTACAATGGGCATTACTCTCCAACATGGCTGTTCCCAACTTTTTGGCGCCGACGGTAACCCATGCAGTCGCCACGGTTTTGATGTTGCGGAAGAGGACCACCGGAGGGGCACTCTTGTGGCAAAACACCTGCGCATTTCTCTCATTCCAGATGGACCACGACGTAAGCATTGTGAGTGTGGCCATCGCCTTGCGGTTTGGGATGTTGGTGTCGGAAAGGCCGACCTACCAATCTTTGGTGGAGTGGATGAGATGCCATGAGGAGGTGTCGAGTGATACGTCTCCAACGTATCTATAATTTATGAAGCATTCATGCCATTTTATTATCTGTTTTGAATGATTACGGACTTTATTATACACTTTATATTACTTTTGGGACTAACCTATTAACCGGAGGCCCAACCCATATTGCTGTTTTATTGCCTGTTTCAGTATTTCGAAGAAAAGGAATATCAAACGGAGTCCAAACGGAATGAAACCTTCGGCAGCGTGATTTTTTGGAAGAATATGATCCTGGAGACTTGGAGTTCACATCAGAAGATCCTCGAGGAGGCCAGGAGATAGGAGGGCGCGCCTACCCCCCGGGCGCACCCCCCTATCTTGTGGGCCCCTCGAGCACCCACTAGTAGAAAAAGGGTCAAATGTGAGACACATTAGTCCCGGTTTGTAAGAGAACCGGCACTAATGTGTCCATTAGTGCCGGTTCCAACGGCTAGGCGGGAGGAGCTCTTTAGTACCGGTTCGTGGCGAACCTTTAGCACCGGTTCGTGCCACGAACCGGTACTAAAGAAAGTGGTGGCAGGATGTTGTCAGAGTGGGGCCCTTCCAGCACCTTTAGTACCGGTTCATGGCACGAACCGGTACTAAAGGTCGTCCTATATAAACCCTTCGTCCACCCGCACTCTGTTCTTCCCCCTTTCCCCTCTCCCTCTCCTCTGTACTTCCCTTCTTCCTCTCGAGTTCATCACAAAATTTGCCCCAAATTTGTCAAGATTTGCGGGCCCCCATCCATTCAAATGATCACCAAGGTTAGCAACTTTGTCCTTTCATCTCTCATTGCTAGTTTATCTCTTACATTGGTTTATATAGTGATTAATTGTGGGTTTTAGTAATTTGGGAGGAATTATATGTGGTAGTATTTGATTTATATGCAATTTGAGGTCAAAATAACACTTAGTTTGCATATGTAGGTGTGTTTTACTTAGTGCCTTCTAAATCTCCGTCGTAACCACCGTCGATCGCCCGCACCGTCCCGTCGCCGGCACCACCTTGTGGTGAGCCTCTTGTTCATGAAATTTTATATAAAAAATTGATGTTTGTGTGATTTGGATATATAGTTACTCGTATAATTATCTTACCCGTACGTTGTTTGTTATACATAGTGCCATGGTTTTGATATCCGTCCCCGTCGGCCCTCGTCCTTGTTATGATTCGGATGTGGTATATTCTCTTTTAAAACTATTTGTTGCATTTCGTGTTTATGACAAATTATGCCCATCAAGTTGACATAGATATTTTTATCTAGGAGGTATGTGAACCGGAAATTCCAACCGACCCTATTATCGAGAGGTTAAATTTAGTTGAAAGAGAAAACGAGTACTTGAAAGAAAAATTGAAAAGAATTGAGGGGATGAAGATGGAATTGGAGTTGCATGTTACCGATGTCGTCGATGATCACAAGATCAAGATGGAGAAAATGCGCTTGAAGATTAGAAAGATTAGAAAATATGCCATCGATAGTGAGGCTTGGTATTATTATGATGTTGGATCAATTGTTACCTTAGTTGCGATCTTGATCGCATTTGTTGTTGCATTTAAATGCTTTAGCTAGAGAGTTATTTGTTTGTTGCATTTAAGTGTTGTATGAACTTTATGTATGAACTTGTATTAATTTGGTCTATTCGGTGTTGTGTAATGAAGATGAGCCGGCAATGGATATACGATGACCGATGCTCTCCCCAGTTCGTTGAGGGCGTGCATACTTTTCTGCTTGCGGCTAAGGCAAACAAGCGGGCGGATGGTTTTATGCCTTGTCCATGTGCTGGCTGTAAGAATGGTCGCAATTACTCTACATCAAGAACCATTCACGTCCACCTGTTTGAGTCCGGTTTCATGCCCCACTATAATGTTTGGACCAAGCACGGAGAAAGAGGGGTTATGATGGAAGACAATGAAGAAGAAGAGGACGACGACAGCTATCCTGGCCATGGGGTCCCTGAATACGATGATACAACAATGGGGGAAGAAGCTGAGCCGGTAATGCGGGAAGAAGCTGAGCCGGCAATGCGGGAAGAAGCTGAAGAAGAGGCATCAGATGAGCCCGTTGATGATCTAGGTCGGGCCATTGCCGATGCAAAGAGAAAATGTGCAAGTGATTTGGAGAAGAAGTTGCAGCGCATGTTAGAGGATCACAAAAAATTGTTGTACCCGAATTGCGTAGGTGACAAGAAAAAGCTGGGCACCACACTGGAATTGCTGCAATGGAAGGCAGAGAATGGTGTATCTGACAAGGGATTTGGAAAGTTGCTGGTAATGATAAAGGATATGCTTCCAAAGGACAACGAATTGCCCGAGAGTACATACGAAGCAAAGAAGGCTGTCTGCCCTCTAGGGTTAGAGGTGCAGAAGATACATGCATGCCCTAATGATTGCATCCTCTACCACAGTGAGTACGAGGATTTGAACGCTTGCCCGGTATGTGGTGCATTGCGCTATAAGATCAGCCGCGATGACCCTGGTGATGTCGAGGGCGAGCGCCCCAGGAAGAAGATTCCTGCCAAGGTGATGTGGTATTCTCCTATAATACCACGGTTGACACGTTTGTTCCAAAACAAAGAGCATGCCAAGGCGATGCGATGGCACAGAGAAGACCGTAAGAAAGACGGAAAGTTGAGAGTACCCGCTGACGGGTCGCAGTGGAGAAAAATCGAAAGAAAGTACGGGAAGGAGTTTGCAGATGACGCAAGGAGCGTATGGCTTGGTCTAAGCGCAGATGGCATTAATCCTTTTGGGGAGCAGAGCAGCAACCATAGCACCTGGCCTGTGACTCTATGTTTGTATAACCTTCCTCCTTGGTTGTGCATGAAGCGGAAGTTCATTATGATGCCAGTGCTCATCCAAGGCCCTAAGAAACCCGGCAACGACATTGATGTGTACCTAAGGCCATTAGTTGAAGAACTCTTACAACTGCGGAATGGAACAGGTGTACGTGCGTGGGATGAGCACATGGGGGAAGAATTTGACCTAAAGGCGTTACTGTTCGTGACCATCAATGATTGGCCTACTCTCAGTAACCTTTCAGGACAGACAAACAAGGGATACCGCGGATGCACGCACTGTTTGGATGATACCGACAGTATATATTTGAATAGTTGTAAGAAGAATGTGTACCTGGGACATCATCGATTTCTTCCGAGCAGGCATCCCGTAAGAAAGAAAGGCAAGCATTTCAAAGGTGAGGCGGATCACCGGACGAAGCCTCGCCACCGTACTGGTGCTGATGTACATGATATGGTCAAGGATTTGAAGGTGATATTTGGAAAGGGTCCTGGCGGACAACCTGTTCCGAAGGACGCTGACGGACGCGCACCCATGTGGAAGAAGAAATCTATATTTTGGGACCTGCCATATTGGAAAGACCTAGAGGTCCGCTCCGCAATCGACGTGATGCACGTGACGAAGAATCTTTGCGTGACCCTGCTTGGCTTCTTGGGCGTGTATGGGAAGACAAAAGATACACCTGAGGCACGGGAGGACCAGCAATGTATGCACGGAGAAGACGGCATACATCAGGGTCATGCAAGCTACGCTCTTACCAAAGAAGAGAAGGAAATCTTCTTTGAATGCCTGCTCAGTATTAAGGTACCGTCTGGCTTCTCGTCGAATATAAAGGGAATAATAAACATGGCAGAGAAAAAGTTCCAGAACCTAAAGTCTCATGACTGCCACGTGATTATGACGCAACTGCTTCCGGTTGCATTGAGGGGGCTTCTACCAGAAAACGTTCGATTAGCCATTGTGAAGCTATGTGCATTTCTCAATGCAATCTCTCAGAAGGTAATCGATCCAGAAATCATACCAAGGTTACAGAATGATTTGGTGCAATGTCTTGTCAGTTTCGAGTTGGTGTTCCCACCATCCTTCTTCAACATCATGACGCACGTCCTAGTTCACCTATGCGAAGAGATTAACATTTTGGGTCCTGTATTTCTACACAATATGTTCCCCTTTGAGAGGTTCATGGGAGTCTTAAAGAAATATGTTCATAACCGTGCTAGGCCAGAAGGAAGCATCTCCAAGGGCCATCAAAATGAGGAGGTCATTGAGTTTTGTATTGACTTTATTCCTGACCTTAAGCCGATTGGTGTTCCTGAATCGCGGCATAAGGGCAGACTGGATGGAAAAGGCATGCTAGGAGGGGAACAAATAATATGTATGGACGGACATTCTCTCACTGAAGCACACTACACAGTTCTACACAATTCCGCCTTGGTGGCTCCGTATATGGATGAACAAAAGAATTTGCTACGCTCCAAACACTCGGAGCGGTCTGATGACTGGATTACACGTGAACAAACCAGAAGTTTCGCCAGCTGGTTGCAGACACGTACCATGCATGACACCTCTATTGAAGATGACCTGTACTTGTTGTCCCAGTTACCATCTTCGAATATAATGACTTTCAAAGGGTACGAGATAAATGGTAATACATTTTACATGATCGCCCAAGATAAGAAGAGCACCAACCAAAACAGTGGTGTCCGCTTTGATGCAGAAACCAAGACGGGAAAGGAAACATATTGTGGTTATATACAGGACATATGGGAACTTGACTATCGACGTGGTTTAAAGGTCCCTTTGTTTCGGTGCAAATGGGTCAATATGACACGAGGCGGGGTAACGGAAGACCCGCAGTACGGAATGACAACAGTGGATCTCAACAATCTTGCGTATGCAGACGAACCATTTGTCCTAGCCAATGATGTGGCACATGTTTTCTATGTGAAGGACATGTCTACCAAGCCAAGAAAAAGAAAAGATAAGGAAGTGAATGCATCGTACGATGAGCCAAAGCGGCACATAGTTCTTTCTGGGAAGAGAAACATCGTGGGAGTGGATGACAAGACAGACAAGTCAGAAGATTATGAAAAGTTTGATGAAATTGCTCCATTCACAGTGAATATTGACCTGAGCATCCCGTTAAATGATGAAGATTTTCCATGGTTACGGCGCAAAGGGACACACGCGAAGAAAAAGTTTCACACCCAAAGATCTGGGATGTGATCGGCTTCACTATCATCACTTTCTTCTGTGTTTCACACCCAGAGGGGAATCTCTGTAATAGTTAGGGTAGTTATGTGTTTTGGCATTTGAAACGCGAAGAAATTTTATGTGCAAACAAATTCTTTCATGCCTTTACTGATTTTTAAAGTTAAGTTATTCACAAACTAGTGATTCACACTAATTTTAAATAATTCAAAATTTAAACTATTCAAATTTGAAAACTACGGGCACTAACAGAAAGTTTGTAATTTTTTGTACCTAAAGCAAAAATATTCACAAAGAAACTCTAAATACACAAAAAAACAACATAAAAATAAAAAAAGCAAAAAAAATAAAAAAAACCCGCCTACTAGGCCAGAGCGGCCTGCATACGACTAGAAACCCAACCTGTTGTTGGGCCAGGATGCAGGCCCGCAAAGGCCAAGTGGGCCCACAGGGCAGCAAAGAACACGTAGGCCCAGTAGGCCTGCTTTGGAGAGGAGCTCAAGAGAGCGACCGCACGTGGGTTTATAAACCAGTGCGGTCGCCCCTCGGCTAGTGAGGTGGGACTAAACTTGCCGCACCGCACCTGCGTCAGCGCACCCCCTTTAGTACCGGGTCGTGGCACATACCGGTACTAAAGGGGGGCCTTTAGTACCGGTTTGTGCCACCACCAGGTACTAAAGGGGGTCGCTTCCCGCCGCTTGGGCTGGCCAAAACTGGCCTTTAGTACCGGTTGGTGGCACAAACCGGTACTAAAGGCCCCTCATATATAAACAACACTTACGAAAATTTCAGTTTCTCATCTGGCTTCTTCTCCTCTACACCGTCGCCTGCCGCCCCCGTACGTCTCCATCCCTCGTCGCCGCCCCCGTCGCCGCCCCGTCGTCCCCGTCCCCGTCGTCCCCGTTGCCACCGCCGCCCCGTCCCGGCCCGTCCCGCGTCGTCCCCGTCCCTGTCTTCAGCGCCGCCCTGTACGTCCCCGTCGTCATCGCCGCCCCGGCCCGTCCGTCCCCGTCCCCGTCGTCGCCGCCCTGTCCCTGTCCCCGTCGTCGTCATCCCCGTCGTCGCTGCGCCCGTCACCGTCCCCGTCACCGCACGCCCGGCCCCCGTCGCCGCCCCCCGTCGTCCCTCGCCTCGCCGGTGAGCGCGCGTGCACACACACACATACATTTTTTGTTTTTTAGTTATACAAATAGTTAGAAATTTTTCTGTTTTTTAGAAATTGTTAGAAATTTTTCTGTTTTTCAGAAATAGTTAGAAATTTTAGAATTGTTAGAATAGTTAGAAATGTTAGAATTGTTAGAATAGTTAGAAATGTTAGAATTGTTAGAATAGTTAGAAATGTTAGAATTGTTAAAAAAATTTCTGTTTTTTAGTTATAGAAATAGTTATAAAAAAGTTAGAATTGTTAGAAATTTTTCTGTTTTTTTAGTTATAGAAATAGTTATAAAAATGTTAGTTATATATATATATATATATATATATATATATATATAAATGTTATAAATTTTTTCTGTTTTTTAGTTATAGAAATATTAGAAATGTTATAGAAATGTTAGTTATATATAGCATTCTTAGAAATCTTTACTCTTATAAAAAACCGAGTTGGTGATGATGGTGTGCCTGCCGTCTTGCAAGATAGACCGTTTGATCTATATCTGACGGATAGAAAGCAAACTATGGCAATTTTGCAAAAAGATACCCGCACCTCTCTTCACATTTGTAGATAAAGCCTTCCCTTATTCATCTTTATTTCTCACAACCTCATTGTTGAGCAATTAAAAAAGGAAACCTTTAAAACAATCTGGCAAGGTGGCCGCATGGGTTTTTACACTCCTCCTCATCCTATCTCTTCTATTTCTCGAGATATCATTAGTTTTTACATATGAGATTACTCCCACATGGGTTAATCACAACATGTATTTTATAAAAAAATGCATCTTGATATTCCGTGCAATGTCCGGGCATCTTGCTAGTGTTATAGAAATGTTAGTTATATAGAAATGTTAGAAATTTTAGTTATCAAAATCCAATCATTAAAAAAATGTTACTTTTTGCGGGCATATAGCTAGTATTTGTTCTCGATGATGCCCGACCCGCATCCTCGCCGTCGACACGTCCGCGACGACGTCCGGCTGACCCATGTCCGGGACTGGGCTCCGCCGGGCTGGCACTGGGAGGTGCTGCCTGGAGGGGCGCGCCGCTTGATGAGGAACCCGGCCCCGGGTCCCATCGTCGACCCTGATCTCGTTTGGTGGCGTTCGCGTGGGCCAGTTTCGGCGCGGAGGGAGCCGGCCCAGCCGGAGGTGGTATGTCGCCGTGTCAGGGAGGAGAACGAGCACGTCCATCGCTACATGGTTGCGTTAGAGGGCGGCAGGTTCTCCAATACCTGGCAGTTTCTTCAGGGATCTCACTTCAGCTATGATCCTGTGAGGGTTCCTTCTCTTTGGGTGTCCACCGCCCGCGCCGCAGGAACCGCGAGTGTCCTAGATTCTTCTGTAGTATTCGATCTTTATTAGCTACCTAGCCAGTGATGTATTCGATATTATATCTATTATTCGAGATTATATCGATTATTCAAGACGATGTATTCGAGATTATATCTATTATTCGAGACGATGTTTTCGAGATTATATCTATTATTTGAGACGATGTATTCGAGATTATATCTATTATTCGAGACGATGTAATTTGAATACTAAATTGTTTTATATTTCTTTTGGATTAGTTAAATAAAAGCTATGGCGGACAATACCGGCAGAGAGGGAGAACAGGCCATGTTCGATATGATACGCCATCCTCACGGGCCAGATGATGATCAGAATGAAGAAGATTATGACGGCTCCGAATTTCTAAACAACACCAGAGAGGGTGATATGATATTCGATCGCGACGACCGAATTGATGAAGTCATGAACTATGATTATGATGATGACGAAGAAAATGTTGATCTTGAAACAACAAAGACCGGTGAGGTATATATATTTATATAAGCAGGCATCTGGTGATCATCACATGTTTTAAATAACTTGAAGATATATTAACGAATCGATCTTTGTTCTTTCAGCCATCCGGATCGAGCAAATCTTCGGGCAAAAGGACGAAACGAGGCCCGAATAAAAAGTTGAAGGAGGGCGTAAAGTACAATATCGAGGCAATCAGACCTAATGGCGAACCATTAGCGCCTAAGAAGATTGCGGACAAGTTCATTCATCAGTGCGGAGTTGTTGTGAAGGACCAACTCCCGATCTCCCTTCAAGAATGGAGAGAACCAGCTAAAGACAAAAGACAAAAAGACAAAAAGACAAAAAGGACGCTGCTCCACGTCCTAATGTTACTTTTGTCGACAAAAGACAAAAAGATCTGCTTTGGGATACTCTCATGGAACATTTCACCCTACCAGATCATTTCACAGAAGCAGATGTGCAGAAAGTCAAGGATGCTGCTCTTAGGAAGATGGCGGTTGCATTCAAGAACCACAAGAATCGTGAATGGGACAAGTACGTCAAGGGAGGAAGGAAGACTCCAGTATTCGAGGGAACACTAGAGAACCAACGTGCTCATTGGGACGATTTCGTGAAATTCAAGGATTCAGAATTAGCTAAGGAACGGTCGAGAATAAACAAGAAGAATGCCGAAAAAAAGGATAAGTTCCATAAGCTGGGGCCAGGTGGCTATGCGGTGGCAATGCCTAAGTGGGATAAGTCTGAGAAAGAGATGGAGGATGCAGGTGTCACTCCGGTTACTAAGAGCTGGCCCCCAGGTGCAGGACTTGGTTCTATGCGCATGGGGGGGGGAGTTGGACCCGAAGACAGGCAATGTTTCAACGAGGGCAAGTCTGAAGGGAGCCGACGATGCGATACTTGTTGCAATAGAAGAGGCACGATCGGGTGTGTTCCAGCCCAACAGAGAGAACGACGAGCTTACGCGTGCCCTGGGAAATCCTGAACACCCGGGAAGAACACGAGGCAAGGGCGCTATTCTGTGGTATGAGGGGTTTTCAAACTGGAACACCGACTACAGAACCCGTGCAAGAAAGAAGATTGCAGAGGAGAAGAAGAGGAAGATGGAGGAGGAGCAGAGGAAGCGGGACTATGAACGCCTTCAAGGCCTAGAAGCAAGTCAAGCGGAATTGGCAGTCAAATTCCAGCGGCAGCAGGAGCAGATCGACTCACTTACCCAGCAAAGGGGGTCTCAGCAGCTGCAGCAGCTAGCGAATGATCCAGCATTAGATAGCACCGCCCCATCCATGCCGAGAAGCAGCGTGGGTTTCGCCCCGGACGACGCAATGCTGGATAGATACCCCGTGGATGACATCACGGAGAACACTAACTGCGAGCTACACGTCAAAATGAAGAACATATCCATGAAGGTGGCGGACGCCGTTGCTTTTACAAATCCCCCCGAGGCAACCTTCCATTGCAACCCGATTCCAGCGGGCTATGCTCGTGTCTTGGTTGATGAGGTGGTGGACCCATATTCGGAGCTACAGCTTGACATTCCTGGAGGTGACGACGAGCACTTTCTCGGAGAGGCCAAACATCGTATCATCCTATGGAAAAAGGATTGCATCATCTTTCGAAGGCCACCGACACCGTGTCAGCCGACTCCTCGTTGAAGTCCGCCACCGAGTCAACAGACTCCCGCTCCTGCAAGTCCACCAAGTCCGGCAAAGTGTCAGGCCACTCCTCCTCCAAGTCCGGCAAAGTGTCAGGCCACTCCTCCTCCTCCAAGTCCGCCACAGCATCAGACGTCCACTCCTCCTCCAAGTCCGACACAACCTCAGGCCACTCCTCCTCCAAGTCCGACACAGCTTCAGGCCACTCCTCCTCGTCCAACTCAGCCCCGTCAGCCGTCTCCACCGCCTCAGCAATCGCAGAAGAGACACCCCGAAGCTATGGTGCGTAGCAGTATGAGTCGAGGTAGTACAGGAAGTACATGCGAAGGCAAGCGATATAAATATGGTCCAAGCCTCACGCCTCTTCCGCAGAGGCCTTATGACAAGTCCGAGGAGGAAAACGTAGCCATATCGAAGGCCGAGGTGGAAGCCCATTTTGCACCGAAACCGCCACCGCCGCCAAGGGAGAAAGTGCCTGAGGAAACGATTGACCACTTCATTCGTATGGCTCAACCACCAGCTCCCAAGCCTATTGACACAAACTATGAGCGCCACATCAGGAAGTTAAATCGAGCACGTCTACGTAAGGAGGCGAGCTCGGGATCGAGCAAACAACAAGCAGCTGTCAAAAAATGCGGGAAAACCATTCCCCAACTGGGAGAACAGGCGGCGCAATCGATCCCCTCGCTTGTTGTGCCAACAACACGTGACAGTACGCGCGCCCAATATTATTGTGGGCAAACAGTTTACGTTCCCGAGGTGGGCAATGTGGTAATAACCAAGGACCATATAATGCAGGCTGAAGTTCTCAACATCACTGTTGGACAACTCCTCGAGATCGAGCCCATGCCTGTGCTTACAGAGGATGAAATAAAACGGAAATATGTCCGGGGCCAACCTTTACTCGAGCCAGACAAGGTCGAGAACCTCCCAACGAGAATGTATGAATTGCATCAATGGTACATGAACATTACCAAGATTTCCGATCGATTGTCCCTCATGGTGAATGTCAAGGAGGAGCATTACTTCCATGAGAAAGCTCTGTCCGTTGAGTATTCTGAACTGTTTCAGTTATACAATCAAGACGCACTCGACAAATCTATCGTCAGTTGCTATTGTCTGTAAGTGATTTCTTTCTGTAATTTAAGTTTCAAGCTAGTTGTAGTGATCCTTTTGATCAATCATTACCTGTAATTATCCTCACTATATTCTTTTCTGTGGTATTATGCAGGATGAAGATGTATGAAATGAGAAAAGGTGGACGCTTTGGCATTGGGTTCATTGACCCAAACACCGTTAATGAATACACATGGCTAATAAATCCACATCATGAAAAGGCCGTAGAGGACAACATGCTAGAGTTCTTGAAGCGCCTCAAATACAATGAAGATATACTACTTCCTTACAACTTCCAGTGAGTCACACTGTCTTGTACTACAAATTCTCTGTTTTTGCCTACTAGCTAGCTACATGTTTTTGCTTACATATGCCCGCTTAATTAAGACATGCAAACGTGTGTGCATGCAGATTTCACTGGATCTTGTGTATCGTTAAAGTTGACGCCGGAACAGTTGAAATACTGGACTCACTACTCAAAGCAAATACTGACTATAACATCTTGTTTGGGATAGTCAACAGGTAATTTCAATCATTATTAACTATATATCTCGGCCTATTTAGTTTGTTATTTCATGATATGAACTATTTAATAACCCCTTTATTCATTTTCTTTGTCGGCGGGCAGGGCTTGGGCAAGGTTCATCAGCGTCACGGAAGGCGAATGGGAAAAAAAGCTTAAATGGTTTCGACCCAAGGTAAGTAATTAAATAGTACTAGCTAGCTAGCTAGCTGCCATCTCTTTAATTATCATGCTTGATTAATTATTATCTGATCAAATTCCATTCTCGTAAAGGCCCTGAAGCAGGCGCAGGGGACTGATCTGTGTGCATTCTGCGTTTGCGAGAACATTCGCATGATGGCGTCCGAAAGGAGCAGATCTCAAAGACAGAAATGGGTACGCTTGTCAGAACACTATTCACAATTTTTACACCATTATCGATATCTAGTCACACAACTAATACACATGCATATTGATCTCCTTCTTAACAGTTCAAAGAGGTGTGGGAGAAGCTCCTAGAAACGGAGCGCGTAGAAGCACTTCAAGAGGAAATAGCGGGATTTTTGCTCGACCAGGTTATAAATCCGAAGGGAGAATACTATTACCCGCTACCGCCCCCATGAAAACCACTTCCAATTGTCATCGTGCTCTGAAGGCACCAATTAAGCTAATGCCACTGGCTCCGAAGGCAACATGCATATGTAGGAGAAATTGTATATAGCTATACATGTGTGTATGTGTGAATTAATTAATATGGTGGTTTGTGAGACATTGATGATATATATATGCATGATTGGTTCTACTAGAAATTCTATATATATATATATATATATATATATATATATGCATAACATGTACAATGTGTAGTATCGTAAAATACCAGCAAACGAAAAAGAATTAAAATGGAAACACAAAATTAAATGAAAAAGAAATCATAAAACTAAAAAAACCCCAAACCTTATAGTACCGGTTGGTCTTACCAACCGGTACTAAAGGGCTCCAGGCCCCCGGAGCTGACTCGTGCCACGTGGTTGCGCTTTAGCACCGGTTCGTGCTGAACCGGTACTAAAGGGGGGGGGGCTTTAGTGCCCACACTTTAGTGCCGGTTATGGAACCGGCACTAAAGGGCCTTACGAACCGGTGCTATTGCCCGGTTCTACACTAGTGACCCCCAAACCGACTTCTTTCACCTATATAGTCCCATGTACCCTAGAAACATCCACGGAGAAGATAGATCGGGAGTTCCGCCGCCGCAAGCCTCTGTAGCCACCAAAAACCTCTCGAGAGCCCGTTCCGGCACCATACCGGAGGGGGGATCCCTCACCGGTAGCCATCTTCATCATCCCGGCGCTCTCCATGACGAGGAGGGAGTAGTTCACCCTCGAGGCTGAGGGTATGTATCAGTAGCTATGTGTTTGATCTCTCTCTCTCTCCCGTGTTCTCTCTCGTGTTCCCTCTATGGCACGATCTTGATGTATCCCGAGCTTTGCTATTATAGTTGGATCTTATGATGTTTCTCCCCCTCTACTCTCTTGTAATGGATTGAGTTTTACCCTTTGAAGTTATCTTATCGGATTGAGTCTTTAATGATTTGAGAACACTTGATGTATGTCTTTCCGTGCTTATCTGTGGTGACAATGGGATATCATGTGCCACTTGATGTATGTTTCGGTGACCAACTTGCGGGTTCCGCCATGAACCTATGCATAGGGGTTGGCACACGTTTTCGTCTTGACTCTCCGGTAGAAACTTTGGGGCACTCTTTGAAGTACTTTGTGTTGGTTGAATAGATGAATCTGAGATTGTCTGCTGCATATCGTATAATCACGCCCATGGATACTTGAGGTGACAATGAAGTATCTAGGTGACATTAGGGTTTTGGTTGATTTGTGTCTTAAGGTGTTATTCTAGTATGAACTCTATGATAGATTGAGCGGAAAGAATAGCTTCATGTTATTTTACTACGAACTCTTGAATAGATAGAACAGAAAGGATAACTTTGAGGTGGTTTCATACCCTACCATGATCTCTTTGTTTGTTCTCCGCTATTAGTGTCTTTGGAGTGACTCTTTGTTGCATGTTGAGGGATATTTATATGATCTATCTATGTTATTATTGTTGAGAGAACTTGCACTAGTGAAAGTATGAACCCTATGCCTTTTTTCCTACCATTGCAATACCATTTACGCTCACTTTTATCGCTTGCTACCTTGCTGTTTTTATAATTTCAGATTACAAATACCTTTATCTACCATCCATATTGCACTTGTATCACCATATCTTCACCGAACTAGTGCACCTATACAATTTACCATTGTATTGGGTGTGTTGGGGACACAAGAGACTCTTTGTTATTTGGTTGCAGGGTTGTTTGAGAGAGACCATCTTCATCCAATGCCTCCCACGGATTGATAAACCTTAGGTCATCCACTTGAGGGAAATTTGCTACTGTCCTACAAACCTCTGCACTTGGAGGCCCAACAACGTCTACAAGAAGAAGGTTGTGTAGTAGACATCAAACTCTTTTCTAGCGCCGTTGCCGGGGAGGTGAGTGCTTGAAGGTATATCTTTATATCTTGCAATTGAATCTTTTAGTTTCTTGTTTTATCACTAGTTTAGTCTATAAAAGAAAACTACAAAAAAATGGAATTGACTTTGTCTCATATGCTTCACCTTTTTAATATCTTTCGTGAGAATGATGGTAAGGAAAATTGTGCTCAAGTGCTAGAAGAAGAAATCTATAAAATGTTTATCACTAAATATTTGAATGATGAGCATGATTGCAATGTTATTAGTATGAATTCTTTGAATACCCATGATGCTAATGATATGCAAAGCCACAAGCTTTGGGATGCTATGTTTGATGAATATGATATTTTTTGTCGCCCAAGTTTTGATGAGAATATTTGTTATGATGAAAGCATGCCTCCTATATATGATGATTATATTGATGAAAGTGGGTTTGGAAGAGTGTCAACTTTAGGTAATATTGATCCCACTATTTTGGAGGGTGTTGAATCTTATTGTGATAATTATGAAAGTGGATTTGGAGAGGTCATGCCTTTATTTAGTGATGAATCCACTATTTCGGAAGAGGTTCTAATTGATTATGAGAACAAAGTTGCTATCTATGATGATTATTGTGATGACATGTATGCTATAAAGAATAACGATAACCATGAAACTTTTCATCATGATTTTAGTTTTCAATTGGATTATGCTTCACATGATAGTTATCTTGTTGAGTTTGCTCCCACTACTATCGATGAGAATAAATTTGCTTATGTGGAGAGTAATAAAAATTCTATGCTCGTAGATCATGAAAAGAATGCTTTAGGTGCTAGTTATATTGTTGAATTCATTCATGATGCTACTGAAAATTATTATGAGAGAGGAACATATGCTTGTAGGAATTGCAATAATATCAAGTTTTCTCTCTATGTGCTTAAAGTTTCGAAGTTATGCTTGTTTTGCCTTCCTATGCTAGTTTATTATTGTTCCCATAAGTTGTTTGATCACAAAATCCCTATGCATAGGAAGTGGGTTATACTTAAATGTGCTAGTAATATTCTTCATGATGCTCTCTTTATCTTTCAATTCTTATCTTTTATGTGAGCATCATTTCATCATGCCTAGCTAGGGGCGTTAAACGAAAGCGCTTGTTGGGAGGCAACCCAATGTTATTTTTTTCTTGCTTTTTACTCCTGTTTAATAATAAATAATTCATCTAGCCTCTGGTTATATATGGTTTTATATTTTAATTAGTGTTTGTGCCAAGTAGAGCCTTTGGGAAGACTTGGGTGAAGTCCATATGATCTTGTTGTGAAAAACAGAAACTTTAGCGCTCACGAGATTAGCTGCCATTTTTTACTGGAGAGTGCTTTTAGGTTGATTCTTTTTTCAGATGTTTAATAGACAAATTACTCAGGTCCACCAATTTATTTCATAATTATTTGAGTTCCAGAAGTATTCGAATGATACAGATTACTACAGACTGTTCTGATTTTGACAGATTCTGTTTTCATTGTGTTGTTTGCTTATTTTGATGAATCTATGGCTAGTATGTAAGGGTATGAACCATAGAGAAGTTAGAATACAGTAGATATTACACCAATATGAATTTAGAATAAGTTCACAACAGAACCTAAGTGGTGGTTTTATTCTCTTATACTAATAGAGCTTACGAGTTTTGTTTTGAGTTTTGTGTTGTTGAAGTTTTCAAGTTTTGGGTAAAGATTCGATAGACTATGGAATAAGGAGTGGCAAGAACCTAAGCTTGTGGATTACCAAGGCACCCCAAGGTAATATTCAAGGACAACCAAGAGCCTAAGCTTGGGGATGCCCCGGAAGGCATCCCCTCGTTCATCTTCGTTCATCGGTAATTTTACTTGGAGCTATATTTCTATTCACCACATGATATGTGTTTTGCTTGGAGCGTCATTTTATTTTGATAGTATTTGCTTTCTGTTATTTAGAATAATGTTTTGCATCTATATTTTCAATAAAAATGTCAAGGATAGCCTTTACCATGCTTATTTTGCAAGTATACATGTTGTTGTTTCAAAACAGAAAGTTTACCGCTGTTGCAAAAATTCCCTAGAAAAGTCAGAGAGTGATATAATGTTAAATATTTTTGCATAATGAGATATGATAAATCTTTTACAGAGTAATTTGTTTCTTATAATTTTTGGAGTTAGGTAAGTATGATGAATCTTGCATTCTTTACAGACTATACTGTTTTGGCAGATTGCTGTTATGTTTGCATTGTTTGCATATGCTTGCTTGTTTAATGATTCTATTTGAGGAGGAGTATTAAATATGCATAGACATTTAGTATTCAATGTTGAATAATAATCTTAGTGATTTGTTACAGTAGAGGATGATAAGGTTTTTGCACTGTTTTATACTAACTTATCTCACGAGTTCTTGTTGAGTTTGGTGTGGATGAAGCTTTTGAGATTTAGGAAACGGTGATATAAAAGGAATTAAGGAGACACAAAAGCTCAAGCTTGGGGATGACCAAGGCACCCCAAGATAATATTTCAAGAAGTCTCAAGCATCTAAGCTTGGGGATGCCCCGTTAGGCATCCCACCTTTCTTCTCCAGCAACTATCGGTTAGTATCGGTTGAACCTAAGTTTTTGCTTCTTCACATGAGTTGTGCTATCCTTGCAATGTCATTTTGTCTTGCTTTTCTTGCTGTTTGAATACAATACCAAGATCTAAAATTATTAAATGAGAGAGAGAGTCTTCACATAGTTGCATAATTATTTAGCTACTCATTGATCTTCACTTATATCTTTTTGGAGTAGTTTTTCATTTACTCGTGTGCTTCACTTATATCATGTGAGTAAATGGTTGAATGAGTTGAATGTCATAAATCTGAAATTATACATGTCTCATTTGCTTATCCCTTGAGGAATAATGACTTCACATATAAGAAGTAGAGCTTATAAATTTATTGAAGGTTAGCAAGCATTGTATTGGTCATTTGACCAATTCATGAAAGAATATTGAAGGAAGAGAGATTTCACATATAAATATATTATCATGGACATCTTTTATAATTGTGAGCACTCATTAAGTATGACATGCTAAAGAGTTGATGTTGGACAAGGAAGACAACGTAATGGGTTATGTTTTCTCACATCTCAGTTAAAGTATATTGTCATGGATCATTCAAACATGTTGAGATTGCCTTTCCCCCTCATGCTAGCCAAAATTCCTTGCATCAAGTAGAGATACTACTTGTGCTTCCAATTATCCTTAAACCCAGTTTTGCCATTAGAGTCCACCATACCTATCTATGGATTGAGTAAGATCCTTCAGGTAAGTTGTCATCGGTGCAAGCAATAAAAATTGCTCTCTAAATATGCATGAATTATTAGTGTGGAGAAAATAAGCTTTGTACGATCTTATTATGGAAGCAATAAAAGCGATAGACTGCATAATAAAGGTCCATATACAAGGGGCAATATAAAGTGACGTTCTTTCGCATTAAGATTTTGTGTATCCAACCCTAAAAGCACATGACAACCTCTGCTTCCCTCTGCGAAGGGCCTATCTTTTAATTTATGTCTTTTACTTTATGCAAGAGTCAAGGTGATCTTCACCTTTCCCTTTTTCATGTTATCCTTTGGCAAGCACTTTGTGTTGGGGTGATCCTGATATATATATCCAATTGGATGTAAGTTAGCATGAACTATTATTGTTGACATCACCCAAAGGTGAATACGTTTGGAGGCAACACTATAAGCCCCTATCTTTCTCTGTGTTCGATTAAAACTTTGGACCCATTAATATCATGTGAGTGTTAGCAATTGTAGAAGACTATATGATAGTTGAGTATGTGGAGTTTGCTAAATCAAAGCTCTGACATAGACCCTTCCTGAAAATAAGATGAATTGCAATTGTTTGATGGCTAAGAATGAAGTTTGCTAGTTTTTAAAAAAGTTTATGGTTTATGCTTTGACATGTGAATAGCTTGTTACTTTATCTTGAGAAGTTTTATGAAATGAACTGTTGTTATGACATATAATCATGCTAGAAAAGGTGATTGAAATTATCGTTGATCAAACTTGTGCACCTGCTAGCATTCAGACTTCATAAATTCTTTCTTTTATCATTTACCTACTCGAGGATGAGCAGGAATTAAGCTTGGGGATGCTGATACGTCTCCATTGTATCTATAATTTATGAAGCATTCATGCTATTTTATTATCTGTTTTGAATGATTACGGGCTTTATTATACACTTTTATATTACTTTTGGGACTAACCTATTAACCGGAGGACCAGCCCATATTGTTGTTTTATTGTCTGTTTCAGTATTTCGAAGAAAAGGAATATCAAAAGGAGTCCAAACGGAATGAAACCTTTGGCAGCGTGATTTTTTGGAAGAATATGATCCTGGAGACTTGGAGTTCACGTCAGAAGGTCCTCGAGGAGTCCAGGAG
>NC_041393.1:116859918-116877187 GCF_002162155.2 Triticum dicoccoides | reverse complement strand
TATAGTCCCACGTACCCTAGAAACATCCACGGAGAAGATAGATCGGGAGTTCCGCCGCCGCAAGCCTCTGTAGCCACCAAAAACCTCTCGGGAGCCTGTTCCGGCACCATGCCAGAGGGGGGATCCCTCACCGGTAGCCATCTTCATCATCCCGGCGCTCTCCATGACGAGGAGGGAGTAGTTCACCCTCGAGGCCGAGGGTATGTACCAGTAGCTATGTGTTTGATCTCTCTCTCTCTCTCCCGTGTTCTCTCTCGTGTTCCCTCTATGGCACGATCTTGATGTATCCCGAGCTTTGCTATTATAGTTGGATCTTATGATGTTTCTCCCCCTCTACTCTCTTGTAATGGATTGAGTTTTACCCTTTGAAGTTATCTTATCGGATTGAGTCTTTAATGATTTGAGAACACTTGATGTATGTCTTGCCGTGCTTATCTGTGGTGACAATGGGATATCATGGGCCACTTGATGTATGTTTCGGTGACCAACTTGCGGGTTCCGCCCATGAACCTATGCATAGGGGTTGGCCCACGTTTTCGTCTTGACTCTTCGGTAGAAACTTTGGGGCACTCTTTGAAGTACTTTGTGTTGGTTGAATAGATGAATCTGAGATTGTGTGATGCATATCGTATAATCATGCCCACGGATACTTGAGGTGACAATGGAGTATCTAGGTGGCATTAGGGTTTTGGTTGATTTGTGTTTTAAGGTGTTATTCTAGTAGAACTCTATGATAGATTGAGTGGAAAGAATAGCTTCATGTTATTTTACTACGAACTCTTGAATAGATAGGACAGAAATGATAACTTTGAGGTGGTTTCGTACCCTACCATAATCTCTTTGTTTGTTCTCCGCTATTAGTGTCTTTGGAGTGACTCTTTGTTGCATGTTGAGGAATATTTATATGATCTATCTATGTTATTATTGTTGAGAGAACTTGCACTAGTGAAAGTATGAACCCTATGCCTTGTTTCCTACCATTGCAATACCGTTTACGCTCACTTTTATCGCTTGCTACCTTGCTGTTTTTATAATTTCAGATTACAAATACCTTTATCTACCATCCATATTGCACTTGTATCACCATCTCTTCGCTGAACTAGTGCACCTATACAATTTACCATTGTATTGGGTGTGTAGGGGACACAAGAGACTCTTTGTTATTTGGTTGCAGGGTTGTTTGAGAGAGACGATCTTCATCCTACGACTCCCACGGATTGATAAACCTTAGGTCATCCACTTGAGGGAAATTTGCTACTGTCCTACAAACCTCTGCACTTGGAGGCCCAACAACGTCTACCAGAAGAACGTTGTGTAGTAGACATCATGGAGGTGTCCAGGCTAGAGCCACTCATTGATCATGCCCCAAAGTCTAATCGTCTGTCTACAGACACTTATTGTAACGCCCTCGATGCGGCTATATCTCCCACGTGTCGAAGCACGACTTAGAGGCATAACCGCATTGAAAGCAATGTCGCAAGTGAGGTAATCTTCACACAACCCATGTAATACATAAGGGAAAGAGATACATAGTTGGCTTACAATCGCCACTTCACACAATTACATGAATAAAGCATTACATCATCCAGATACAATCAAGGTCCGACTACGGAACCAAAATAAAAGAAGAACCCCAAATGCGACAAAGGTCCCCGATCGACCCCAACTGGGCTCCACTACTGATCAACTAGAACGAAACAACACAAAGGGCAAGATCTTCATCGAGCTCCTCCTTGAGCTTGGTTGCGTCATCTGCACGGTAACATAGGCACCTGCAAACTGGTTTTGGAAGTATCTGTGAGCCACGGGGACTCAGCAATCTCGCACCCGCGAGATCAAGACTATTTAAGCTTATAGGAAGGATGGAGTAATGAGGTGGAGCTGCAGCAAGCGACTAGCATATATGGTGGCTACCATCGCAAAAGAGAGCGAGAAGAGAAGGCAAAGCACGGTCGATAAAAGTATGATCAAGAAGTGATCCTATAGCAACCTACGTCAAACATAACTCCAACACCGTGTTCACTTCCCGGACTCCGCCGAAAAGAGACCATCACGGTTACACACACGGTTGATGTATTTTAATTAAGGTCAACTTCGGGTTTTCTACAACCGGACGTTAACAAATTCCCATCTGCCACATAACCGCGGGCACGGCTTTCGGAAGATAATACCCTGCAGGGGTGTCCCAACTTAGCCCATGACAAGCTCTCACGGTCAATGAAGGAATAGACCTCCACCCGAGACACACCGATCAGACTCGGTAACCCGGTACAACAAGACAATTCGACAGGTTAAAACAAGTCCAGCAACACCGCCCGAATGTGCCGACAAATCCCGATAGGAGCTGCACATATCTCTTTCTCAGGGCACACTCAGATGAGACTAGCTACGAGTAAAACCAACCCTCAAGTTTCCCCGAGGTGGCCCCGCAGGCAGCTCAGTTCGGACCAACACTCAGAGGAGCACTGGCCCGGGGGGGTTAGAATAAAGATGACCCTTGAGTCTGCAGAACCCAAGGGAAGGTGGTAGGTTGTTAGTGCAAATGGTAAAACCAATGTTGGGCATTGCTGGAGGAGCTTTACTTAAGGCGAACTGTCAAGGGGTTCCCATTATAGCCCAACCGTGTAAGGAACGCAAAATCCGGGAACATAACACCGATATGACGGAAACTAGGGCGGCAAGAGTGGAACAAAACACCAGGCATCAGGCCGAGCCTTCCACCCTTTACCAAGTATATAGATGCATTAATTAAGTAAGATATATTGTGATATCCCAACAAGTAAACATGTTCCAACCAGGAACAACATCTCCATGTTCCAACAAGGAACAAACTTCAATCTTCACCTGCAACTAACAACGCTATAAGAGGGGCTGAGCAAAGCGGTAACATAGCCAATCAACGGTTTGCTAGGACATGGTGGGTTAGAGGTTTGACATGGCAATTTGGGAGGCTGACAAGCAAATGGTAGGCATCGTAGCATTGGCATAGCAAAAGAGCGAGCAAACTAGCATAGCAAAGATAGTAGTGATTTCGAGGGTATGATCATCTTGCCTGAAATCCCGCAAGGAAGAAGAATGAATCCAAGAAGAAGACAAACGGCCGTAGACGAACGAATCCTCACAACTCCGGAACGAAACCGAAGCTAACGTGAGAAGCAACCCGAAAAGAAACAAACAACATAGTAAACACACAAGCCTAAACAAGTCATGATGCACAAACAAGTATGATGCATGTCCGATTTAATGAGGCATGGCATGGCAAAGTGCAACAAACAATACTACAAGTTAAGTGGAGCTCAATATGCAACGAGGTGCATGTTGACGGAACACCACATCAATTATTTAGTTATCTCTCATTTAAGCTACCCAACAATATTAACTGTTGTTAAACATGGCAAGAGGTGAAGCATAATATAAACTATACCATCTAAACAATTTAAATGGGGCCGGATATAAAAACAACAAATCCGGTAAATCCCCATATCATTTAGCAATTTAAAGCAAGCAACAATTTTAAACATTTTAAATGTTGTTATCATGATGCGGATGACCTATGCAAGTTTTAAGCAATTTTATGAAAACGATAACATGAGCATGTTATGAAGCATTTGGTCACCATGGCGGAACAAAAAGGGTGCCACGGCGGCGAAACAAAAATGGTGCCACGGCAACATTCCGGTCCCGGTAACTCATGGAGATACCGTGCAAAAGGAAGTGGGCGTGAGCGTGTCATGCAAGATGGTGGGGTGCTCCCGGCTACCGGGTTCCCACGTGTCGGTGGCATGGCAAAGAGCGACAATTCGGACACGGTGCAAACGTATCGCACATCTCATACATGCAAGGGCATCTCATCGCGGTCGGTCATCTCGGGGTTATACCTTTGAAGCGTGCATTCGGGGTGGAACGCGTTTTGTAGAGGAAGTAGTCGTACTCGCGGGTCGTCGTGGGAAGTAGTTGTTCACGTTTCGTAGTCGTACATGTCGACGGTAGTGGAAGTAGTGGTACATGGCGACGGTAGTGGTACACGTTCGTTCGGAGAGGTACTTGATGACTCCAACGTCTTCGGGGCGACGGTAGTTGTACACAGGTGGTAGAGGAACTTGAAGCATCCGAGGCCTTCGGGTTCGTAGTTGTACTTGGCGTTCGGAGTCCGGGTCTTGCCGGTGGTGTACTTGGTGCTCGAGGTTCTGATCCGGGGGTGCATGCGTCCACGGTGACACTACATGGTGCGCAGAGGCGACAACTTGGGCGGTGCTGGGCATCGGGAACAGGAGCATGCTCGCTCGGGCATGGAGCTGGTCGCGGTCAACGCGCGAGGCGCGCGTGCAGTTGGATTGAGCAGGCAGCAACGCTGCTCGTCCTCCTGGGTCAAGGCCGAGGCGAAGCTGATGGCCTCGCAGGCCATGGCAGGCGGAGCACGGCGAGGGTGGTGGTGGACGCGGACCGGCTCGATCCGGCCAGATCCGAGTCCAGGGAGGCTGCGGGCTCCTCTGGGCGCAGACGAAGACGGTGGCGGGCACGAGGAGAAGACAGGGGCCGCTGAACGAGCTTGAGGATGACGGCTGGCGAGGCAGAGGAGGGGCACGACCGCAGGCGACGGAGGGCCGCCGGAGTTGGCCGTCCCGATGGTGGCACAAAAGACCAGGCGGTTTGGTGACGACGAGGAGAAGCAGGAGGAGAGGCACGGGAGGAGGTGATGCGCTACGGGGATGGCTGCGGGGTGGAGGAGGCGCGACGGGACGGTGGTCTGGTGGCGTTGGCGCTCCTGCGGGCGTACATGGCGGCGGCGGCCTCCTGCGGGATGGGTAGCTAGACTCCCACGACGAGGAGGAGGGAGGCGAGCCAGGGGGCAGAAGGGATCGGGCGGAAGGCGGCGACAGGGGGAGAGATGCGTCGAGCGAGGGGGGGGGAATCGGGAGTCTCTGGCGGCGCACGGGAGGGAGGAAGGGATCGAGAGAAAGGGGAGATGGGGTTCGCTCGGGCTAGGGTTAGAGGGGCACCGGCTGGGCCTTGGGCCGGCTTAGGTTGGCCGGGCCTAAGAGGCCGGCTGGGCTGCAAGGCTCTCTTCTCCCTCTCTAAAGAAAATAAAAACAAAACAGAGATAGGAAAGAAAAGAAAGAGGGGTTAGGGGAAGAAGTAGGACATGGGGATAATTTTTCCGGACTCGCAAAAATGAGTTTGTTCCGAGAAAAATAGAAAGGCCATGATTGAAAGATTAAATTCAAACCCATTTGATTTAAATTCAAATGATTTGAATAGGAAGTGAGGTTTGGGAAGGCCCAAAAATGTTTGGATTTTTGGTGGAGCTCCGGAAAATGATGAAATAAATATTGGCAAGGTTGGAGACCAAACTTGAAGCAGAAAAGGAACGAAATTATTTTGTAAGTGTGTTTTGGTGATTCCAAAATAGTGCAATATTTAATATAGCTCCCTAATATTGGAGGATATGTTATAAAGAGAAGTCACCATGTGAGTCCCTCGATTTAAATGGATGGAAAAATCCATACAATTTATTTAGTTGAGTTTTAAAAATTAAATGGCATGATGGCATGATGACATGATGCAAAGCAAAAAAAATAAAAGAGCAAGCACAAATGAAACAGACGGTGATCACGAAAATATGGAAGTCTTCTGGAGCATCGGTCTCGGGGTGTTACAACACTCCACCACTACAAGAGGATCTCGTCCCGAGATCTAGGATGGCACCGGAGAGAAACGGAAGAGGAAGAGAAGAGGTAAAACTAAGTTGCTTCTTCGACCAATGAGTGAAACCAAAGAACCTTGAGAGGTTGAGCAATTTAAAAGAAAGAGCACAACTGAGAAGAACGAGATTGCAAACAATCCGTTAGAAAAAAAAAAGGAACAAGGAACATTACGAGAACTTGAAGGTTGCAAAGACATGAATCAAGAGTTTAATGGACAAGATAGAATTCGAAACCACTCCGGTTAAAACAAGATGAGAGGGGAAGAATTCGGGCAGTACTCTGGTTGAACATGGAAGGAATAGAACATGAACTTGAGAAGATGGGATGTTACTTGATGAAATCAACAACACACTGCCTCCGGAACTATTGAAAGAATGGCACAATGGGTAAGAAGGATTTCAGACATCTCTCCAGTTGAGGAAGGAGGGAAAACTTGATAAGATTAGAGAACTCGAATGAAAACACGACACTCCGGTTAAATGGATAAGCAAGAAAAGAACACGATCCTCACGAATCGAGATGGTGAGTGAAAAGAGCAACGTCACAATGCCTCCGAAAGAAATAATAGAAGATATATCATTGGAATAACAGAATGGAGAAGAAAATGCCAACTTCTGCCACAAATGAGTTTGGAAAGCATCCTTGCAAAGAAGAATTGAACGGAGTTGTTGGAAAATCAACAACGAAAAGCACAAGCTTGTAGTGGGCTTATGGAAAACATCTCAAAATTATGAGGTGACAACCGGCCACTAACGGAAACAATTGCTTGCTTGAGATCAACGAAGAGATGAAAACTTCTTCCACCAAGATGATAAAGAGATAACTTGGATCATTGGCAAGCACCACAAATAGCAACATTCCCAATGGAAGGCTTTTAGGTGAAATATGAAACAATATAACTCCAACAACGAGGTTGATGGATTTAAAAATAACTCATTCTTAACAACATGTGAATCATGGAAAACATGAACTCAAATTATCAAGAATGACATAATACCACCTCCGATAATATGGTAGAAAGAAATTGCACTCCGGATTACAATATGAAGAAAGCTTGAGCTCCCTAGAAATGAATCTTGATGAAAACTTTGAGAAGGAATTAAATCCTTGATGAATCGTCATGTAGAACCTCCATGAAGAACTCCGGTAAACAAAAGGAATGAAAAGAAAGAGAAATTGAAAACACAAGGTGAATCCTTGCAATGATTTAGATGGATCTCCGTGATAATTAGAGCTTGGAACTCCGGGAAAAAGAGAAGATGAAACAAATGAAACCGAGAATTTTAAGGGCCTCCGGAATAAAGAATTAATCACTTGGATGAACAAGAATAAGAATTATGTTATGCTTATCCTTCACCAATTAAATTGACGACAATCAACGGATTTGGCATACTACTTATTCTCGTAGAAAGGGTTAAAAGAGATATATCAAAACTTGAGAAGGTCTTCAACGAACCACCGGTAGGATTGGAACAACAAATGAATTGATATGATGAACAAGGAAGAGAGATCTTGAAAGAACCACCGTAAGAATTGAAAATGATCAAAGTAGGGGTGCATCACCGGTAAGAATTAGCAAATGAACGAAGGTGCTTGAGACAAACTAGATACATGAGAACAAAGAGATCAAGAACTGATTAGAGGATATTCGATAGATGCACCGGCAAGATAGGAGAATGATAACTGACGGCTGAGAATGAATAAACCTGAATTGATGGACTCCGGATGACAAACTGAGAAGACTCTTGAATATCTCCTGATGGGTGAAAAAGATTCTCACAATCGAAAACAATTATGAGAGGATGGCAACAAGCTAGCACCATGAATCTTGAAGAGAATAGAGCAAGATTAAAGAGAAACTCTTCTTCGGTCTTCAAATGATGAGAATGACAACGAGAAACACCACCAAGAATTATTGAGGCACACCGGAAGAATCAAAAGCGAAGAGGTTAAGCCAACTATGAAAAGAATTTGAAAGATCTTGGAGAAAAGCATTTGAATAATGATAACTCATTCTTACGTCAAACTTGGAGAAGAATTTAGGATAGCTCTGGGAAAATAGAAGAGTCAGGTAAGATCCTGGGAAAAGACCTGTGGGTTAGGGCCCACTCAAAAGAACACCGTTGAAAAGATTTAAAAGAGATGTTGCACCGGTTGAATTAAATGACTTGAATGAGATACCAATCTCGAAAGAGCTTGAACGGATGTAGAGTGGAAACACGAATCTTCGAGATATCTTGAGCACTCCGAAACAATTTAATAGCGAGAGATGGATGATTAAGAGGTGCACCGGCATAAGAAAAGCATTGGAAAAAAAAAAGAAAAGGAGTATGCTTAATACCAAAGCTTGAATTAAATCCACCGAAGAAGAAAAGAACGAGGAATGACGAACTTGACGCTCCATTAGAATCTTCATGAGAATCACCGGATAAGAACATTGACGGAAAAGAATGGAGAAACTTCCCATCAATAAAATGGATACTTGAAGAAGAAATCTTAGTCCTTGAAGAAAAACAAAAGGGAGGGAGGGTGGGAAAAACAAAGGCAACTTGGAGACGGATGAAACAAACACCGTTGAGAAGAAGGGATAAATGATCTTGCAAATGTTGACGTGAACGATCCACTTGAAGAGAAACACGCCGGTTGAAAAGGATTGACAAGACAGACTCGATGATCAAGAAGGATTAGTATTCACATAGGAATATGAGAACACCATTTGGAGAAGGTATGGAATCAACATTTGACTTCGAAGCAACTCGAATACCACAACTCAAAACAAAACAAAGGATTGGCTTGCAAAATAAGCCAGAACAAACATATGATAGAGATTTCGTCCGAAGTTTTTGTGGTGGGGCCTACACGGTCTCAATCGTACAGCACCATCATGTACAAGGCAGTGCACACGACATACGAAGCATCCCCGAGTCGGCATAGCCAAGGACTCTTTAAGACACAACGAGACCACTGTAAAATCAACCGTGAATAGGCGGACCACTAGACGTCGAACCCCAATTTCATATCATACATCCGTTAGAAAGATATCCTAAGAGCTACTTGAATTCCCATCTATGAAACTCCCGAAATTTTCCGGTTATGCAATCAGGTGTTGGGGATACAGGGGAAGCATAATATCTCACCCAAAACTAACAAATCCTACATCCAGCTGTATCCATCCTTCAACACATAACCAAGAAACCTTCGGAAATCATCTACCTCAACCTTCGAAAAGCATCCGTTATACAAGTTATGGCAATACTCCCGTACTCACCTCAGTACTGGGTTATCGGGGTTATCTCACCAACAACTGCATAAAAGAGATTTTCGATGTGGGCGTACTAAACTCAGGTATTCCAGAACTGCAACGATAAAATTATGACGACAACACCTCAGAGCTCAACTCCCCGGGACACTTCCACTAAACCCCTGACAGGAGGCACCAAGACAATGTTCTCATCATAAAACCATCGGAACGATTCCAAGATACCCGCGTGATCCTAAATTTTTTTTAGTGAAATTTGAGAAGAGAAGAGTCAAAACTCTACGTCAGGATGCCTTACCAGAGCGATGAAGAGACTGGGGAGTAAAAAGAATTCCTAACTCTCCGATATATATAATCCTAAATGACTCAAAATATTTTTCTAGACACAACTCGGCCGCTAAAAACGATCAAGCAGTGGGGCTCCTAAGGTCGGGGAAGGCTCTGATTACCAACTTGTAACGCCCTCGATGCGGCTATATCTCCCACGTGTCGAAGCACGACTTAGAGGCATAACCGCATTGAAAGCAATGTCGCAAGTGAGGTAATCTTCACACAACCCATGTAATACATAAGGGAAAGAGATACATAGTTGGCTTACAATCGCCACTTCACACAATTACATGAATAAAGCATTACATCATCCAGGTACAATCAAGGTCCGACTACGGAACCAAAATAAAAGAAGAACCCCAAATGCGACAAAGGTCCCCGATCGACCCCAACTGGGCTCCACTACTGATCAACTAGAACGAAACAACACAAAGGGCAAGATCTTCATCGAGCTCCTCCTTGAGCTTGGTTGCGTCATCTGCACGGTAACATAGGCACCTGCAAACTGGTTTTGGAAGTATCTGTGAGCCACGGGGACTCGGCAATCTCGCACCCGCGAGATCAAGACTATTTAAGCTTATAGGAAGGATGGAGTAATGAGGTGGAGCTGCAGCAAGCGACTAGCATATATGGTGGCTACCATCGCAAAAGAGAGCGAGAAGAGAAGGCAAAGCACGGTCGATAAAAGTATGATCAAGAAGTGATCCTATAGCAACCTACGTCAAACATAACTCCAACACCGTGTTCACTTCCCGGACTCCGCCGGAAAGAGACCATCACGGTTACACACACGGTTGATGTATTTTAATTAAGGTCAACTTCGGGTTTTCTACAACCGGACGTTAACAAATTCCCATCTGCCACATAACCGCGGGCACGGCTTTCGAAAGATAATACCCTGCAGGGGTGTCCCAACTTAGCCCATGACAAGCTCTCACGGTCAACGAAGGAATAGACCTCCACCCGAGACACACCGATCAGACTCGGTAACCCGGTACAACAAGACAATTCGACAGGTTAAAACAAGTCCAGCAACACCGCCCGAATGTGCCGACAAATCCCGATAGGAGCTGCACATATCTCTTTCTCAGGGCACACTCAGATGAGACTAGCTACGAGTAAAACCAACCCTCAAGTTTCCCCGAGGTGGCCCCGCAGGCAGCTCAGTTCGGACCAACACTCAGAGGAGCACTGGCCCGGGGGGGTTAGAATAAAGATGACCCTTGAGTCTGCAGAACCCAAGGGAAGGTGGTAGGTTGTTAGTGCAAATGGTAAAACCAATGTTGGGCATTGCTGGAGGAGCTTTACTTAAGGCGAACTGTCAAGGGGTTCCCATTATAGCCCAACCGTGTAAGGAACGCAAAATCCGGGAACATAACACCGATATGACGGAAACTAGGGCGGCAAGAGTGGAACAAAACACCAGGCATAAAGCCGAGCCTTCCACCCTTTACCAAGTATATAGATGCATTAATTAAGTAAGATATATTGTGATATCCCAACAAGTAAACATGTTCCAACCAGGAACAACATCTCCATGTTCCAACAAGGAACAAACTTCAATCTTCACCTGCAACTAACAACGCTATAAGAGGGGCTGAGCAAAGCGGTAACATAGCCAATCAACGGTTTGCTAGGACATGGTGGGTTAGAGGTTTGACATGGCAATTTGGGAGGCTAACAAGCAAATGGTAAGCATCATAGCATTGGCATGGCAAAAGAGCGAGCAAACTAGCATAGCAAAGATAGTAGTGATTTCGAGGGTATGATCATCTTGCCTGAAATCCCGCAAGGAAGAAGAACGAATCCAAGAAGAAGACAAACGGCCGTAGACGAACGAATCCTCACAACTCCGGAACGAAACCGAAGCTAACGTGAGAAGCAACCCGGAAAGAAACAAACAACATAGTAAACACACAAGCCTAAACAAGTCATGATGCACAAACAAGTATGATGCATGTCCGGTTTAATGAGGCATGGCATGGCAAAGTGCAACAAACAATACTACAAGTTAAGTGGAGCTCAATATGCAACGAGGTGCATGTTGACGGAACACCACATCAATTATTTAGTTATCTCTCGTTTAAGCTACCCAACAATATTAACTGTTGTTAAACATGGCAAGAGGTGAAGCATAATATAAACTATACCATCTAAACAATTTAAATGGGGCCGGATATAAAAACAACAAATCCGGTAAATCCCCATATCATTTAGCAATTTAAAGCAAGCAATAATTTTAAACATTTTAAATGTTGTTATCATGATGCGGATGACCTATGCAAGTTTTAAGCAATTTTACGAAAACGATAACATGAGCATGTTATGAAGCATTTGGTCACCATGGCGGAACAAAAAGGGTGCCACGGCGGCGAAACAAAAATGGTGCCACGGCAACATTCCGGTCCCGGTAACTCATGGAGATACCGGTGCAAAAGGAAGTGGGCGTGAGCGTGTCATGCAAGATGGTGGGGTGCTCCCGGCTACCGGGTTCCCACGTGTCGGTGGCATGGCAAAGAGCGACAATTCGGACACGGTGCAAACGTATCGCACATCTCATACATGCAAGGGCATCTCATCGCGGTCGGTCATCTCGGGGTTATACCTTTGAAGCGTGCATTCGGGGCGGAACGCGTTTCGTAGAGGAAGTAGTCGTACTCGCGGGTCGTCGTGGGAAGTAGTTGTTCACGTTTCGTAGTCGTACATGTCGACGGTAGTGGAAGTAGTGGTACACGTTCGTTCGGAGAGGTACTTGATGACTCCAACGTCTTCGGGGCGACGGTAGTTGTACACAGGTGGTAGAGGAACTTGAAGCATCCGAGGCCTTCGGGTTCGTAGTTGTACTTGGCGTTCGGAGTCCGGGTCTTGCCGGTGGTGTACTTGGTGCTCGAGGTTCTGATCCGGGGGTGCATGCGTCCACGGTGACACTACATGGTGCGCAGAGGAGACAACTTGGGTGGTGCTGGGCATCGGGAACAGGAGCATGCTCGCTCGGGCATGGAGCTGGTCGCGGTCAACGCGCGAGGCGCGCGTGCAGGTGGATCGAGCAGGCAGCAACGCTGCTCGTCCTCCTGGGTCAAGGCCGAGGTGAAGCTGATGGCCTCGCAGGCCATGGCAGGCGGAGCACGACGAGGGTGGTGGTGGACGCGGACCGGCTCGATCCGGCCAGATCCGAGGCCAGGGAGGCTGCGGGCTCCTCTGGGCGCAGACAAAGACGGCGGCGGGCACGAGGAGAAGACAGGGGCCGCTGAACGAGCTTGAGGACGACGACTGGCGAGGCAGAGGAGGGGCACGACCGCAGGCGACGGAGGGCCGCCGGAGTTGGCCGTCCCGATGGTGGCACAAAAGACCAGGCGGTTTGGTGACGACGAGGAGAAGCAGGAGGAGAGGCACGGGAGGAGGTGATGCGCTACGGGGATGGCTGCGGGGTGGAGGAGGCGCGACGGGACGGTGGTCTGGTGGCGTTGGCGCTCCTGCGGGCGTACATGGTGGCGGCGGCCTCCTGCGGGATGGGTAGCTAGACTCCCACGACGAGGAGGAGGGAGGCGAGCGAGGGGGCAGAAGGGATCGGGCGGAAGGCGGCGACAGGGGGAGAGATGCGTCGAGCGAGGGGGGGAATCGGGAGTCTCTGGCGGCGCACGGGAGGGAGGAAGGGATCGAGAGAAAGGGGAGATGGGGTTCGCTCGGGCTAGGGTTAGAGGGGCACCGGCTGGGCCTTGGGCCGGCTTAGGTTGGCCGGGCCTAAGAGGCCGGCTGGGCTGCAAGGCTCTCTTCTCCCTCTCTAAAGAAAATAAAAACAAAACAGAGATAGGAAAGAAAAGAAAGAGGGGTTAGGGGAAGAAGTAGGACATGGGGATAATTTTTCCGGACTCGCAAAAATGAGTTTGTTCCGAGAAAAATAGAAAGGCCATGATTGAAAGATTAAATTCAAACCCATTTGATTTAAATTCAAATGATTTGAATAGGAACTGAGGTTTGGGAAGGTCCAAAAATGTTTGGATTTTTGGTGGAGCTCCAGAAAATGATGAAATAAATATTGGCAAGGTTGGAGACCAAACTTGAAGCAGAAAAGGAACGAAATTATTTTGTAAGTGTGTTTTGGTGATTCCAAAATAGTGGAATATTTAATATAGCTCCCTAATATTGGAGGATATGTTATAAAGAGAAGTCACCATGTGAGTCCCTCGATTTAAATGGATCGAAAAATCCATACAATTTATTTAGTTGAGTTTTAAAAATTAAATGGCATGATGGCATGATGACATGATGCAAAGCAAAAAAAATAAAAGAGCAAGCACAAATGAAACAGACGGTGATCACGAAAATATGGAAGTCTTCTGGAGCGTCGGTCTCGGGGCGTTACACTTATATAGAAGGTAGTCAACGAATTCCTGTTCGCTCTTGGATAAGGGACAAGGGCCACAATTTAGCCATCCATGCTTGTCCAACCGATCCATGGTCCAAATCCTATTTTAAATGGAAGGCCAATCGGAGAATTTGACCTAGGGAGGCGCTGGAGCCTTCCAAACCGTGTGTTCCATGGGGGAGCAAATGGTGACGTGGAATTTTTGTTTTGTAGGTGGAAGTCGCGGAGTAGGAACCATTGATGGTGTGCTTTCAAACGATATCATCTTCGCTATCCGCATTGAGCTGAAACTTGCGAAAGGTGGCCCAGCGAGTAACGAATTCGTGGGCGAACATGAAGTTTGAAGAAATCTTGATTTTGGAGATCCAAGCATCGTCGGGCATGTGCGATGCCAAGAACCCCACTGGGTCAGAAACGTTGGCGACGGGCCGGCAGGTAGCAGGATCACACTGCCGTCGTTGGTCACCGACGCTGGATAGCCGGGTCCAAAGCAGCCAACACGGCAAGGAGGATCCAGAGCAGACAAGTCAGTATTCTCTCCATTGCACACCACCGACGCACGCCCTGAAGATCAAGAAAAGACAATGTCATAAACATATTCTACACATTTTTTGACTAACTACAGTGGCAGAGTTTCAATGTGATTTGAGAGGAGGCTCAATGAGTCTTAAATAGAATTGAGGGGGCTAATTTAGTATATTATGTTAAATTTGGCTCAAATAGTGTTAAATATGATGCATTTATTATGATCTTCTCACAATAGTGTTAAATATGATGCATTTATTATCATAAGCAGGAGCAAGAACAAGCTGGCGCACGAGCTCGCGGCCATTGCGAGAAGATCCGATGATTTTAGTATGATTGCTAACGTCCCAGTTGACGCTAAATGTGTAATGAGAGTCGAGAGTGTTCTTACCATGGCCTAGTTGTATCCATGGTTCTAAAAAAAGATGTGTTTATGTAAAAAAAATTGATAGGGGGGTCATGGCCCCCTTTGGCCCTCACTAAGCTCCGCCACTGCTAACATGCAATATTATCTGTATAATTCCAAGATATGATGATTTAGTTATGAGTTTAACCCTTTAGCAAAGCCATTCATGCAATTTAATTAAAATGGCAAGTTAAACATTTTTAAACATAGGTGAAAGCGACATTTTTGAACTCTAGATAAAATTCTGAGCAACTTTCATACAGAACCCTCTCATTTGGAGGTGTGGACGGAATTGATACAGATTTTACAACTTAAAACCTTTTTTTGAATATCTAAAGAAACTAAAAGACAAGGAGCTACTGACCATGTGGGCCGGCTAACAGCAGACAGTGCATCCCGCACCTAAACTGTGCCTGGGTGAGAGACCTCTTGTACAGTGTTTTTTAGTCACTTTTGAATATTAAAATGCAGACTTGTTTGAACAATAAGAATAATTTTAAAATTTTCGGAGTTTTTTTGAAATTTTGGAACATAGCTTTTTTTTTTGAAAATTCCGAATTTCTTTTGAATTTTAAACATTTTCTTAGTATACATGAACATTTTTCTAATATACAGTGAACATTTTCAAATACTAACTGATATTTTTAATATATGGTGAATATTTTTGTAATATATGCTGAACATTGTTTTAATACATATTGAACATTTTGGCAAAGGTGACGCATCCATTATTTATTTGTCGGACTCCGGAACTGAGGTGAGAACTTTTTCCACTTATTTGTTCTGGATGTTGTCTGCAGATTTAAGGTTCAATGCAGTTGCCCAATGCTTTAGGGTATGTCGTGCTTCACACCAGAAACATTCTTCGGTAAGTTTTACTTTAAAATATTGTGTGGCAGCAAAGTATTTTTTAAACTGTGGTAATTGAAAACCAAAGTATTCTCTTGGGTGGGCAAGGAATACCACAGTTTTTTTAAAACAATGTTTTTCTCGGAAAAGCAATTTGGCTCCCAGGTCCAGGTGATCCCTATATCTTGGCCACACATGCAAGCATCGAGATCAGAACCAGCAATTATTGTCTGCTCTATACGGAATATACTCCCTCCGTTTCAAATTATAAGCTGTTTTTGATATTTTAATATGGACTAGATACAGACCAAAATAAGTGAATCTACACACTGAAACATGTCTAGATACATTCAATTTAGAATAAAGCTAAAACATCTTATATTTCGGAACGGAGGGAGTAGAATATTGAGTAACACAGATAATTGTACGTAAAACCATTTGCTACGAACCTCATGGATTGTCGTTGATGTAAAATGAATCCCGCTCAGAAGAAGACTCAAAACAAAGGAAATGACACCAAGCATCCAGATAAAAAAAGCGGTTTAAATACCTGTAAAACTATCGCTCACTCTTATAAGTTGTCGTGATCCCTAGCACTCCATATGAAGAATCATCCTCATCAATGTGAGTTTTATGTTATCTACAGAAGAACGGGAAGCTTAGAACCGATACATCTAACCACATGAACTAATTTGGAACAAAATTAACCATAAAATGACCATCTTTAAGTTAGTGACTACGTATGACAAAAGAAAAATGTGAAATGAATTGAAGTATTATACCAAAACTAAGGCTGCGTTTGGCAGCAAAGTTGTTTTTTAAAGTTTTTTGAGAATACCACGCTTTCTGAAAAAAAAACATGGTTTTGAATACTTTGCTGCGTTTGGCTTCAGAAAAAAACAAAGTTTTGTAAATCACAGTATGTCAGAAACCATGGTTTTTTGCGGTATCTGGAAAAGAGGTCCCGACCTCTTTTTTCAAAACAGAACGGAGAGAAAACGTCGGGCAGATAGCAGTTGACGTTGCCGTATACGTCGAGATAAGGATATCCAGCTATGATCCCATCCTATTTTTCCTCTTTCTGTTGTATGGTAAAACGACCTGTATTATATCTCCAGGTCTCTCGGGTCATTCCAGCCGGCGTCATCTCCATCTCTTTTCTTCATCATGAGCGAATCAAGCTCACCACCAGGGAAAAAAGGTATGAGCTTGTCTATGCACTGATTAGTATACAATGATCTTGCATGCTTCTCCATCGATTCCTCGGCTGCCGATTAATGTACAGCGAGTAGCGCACTCTGATTAGATAGATTTGTCCTTTTGGAGAACAGTACCAGGCTATTTCTCCATCTAAGTCCCTGCCGATTTATCTTCGGCTAGTAGCGCACTGATTAGATCGATCGATCCTTTCATAGAACACTCGTACGCAGCAGGCAGCAGGCTATATATGCTAGCTAGCCAGTTCTGTATAAATGGCACACAAATAATTTAGGACCGGCTGGAAGTACATGCACATATAGACATACTCCTAGGATTGCATTACTTCAATCAAGTTGACTAATGAACTGAAGTTTTCACACGCTCTTCATCAATCATGTACCTCCTGGATAAATTAATACAATTATTGAAGGCCGGCTGATCCATCTGTTTCTTGCGCCTGTGTAGTCAGCATAGCAGTAAACAAATCTGACCCTACATGCAACGATGGTTCATTTAACTCAGCATGTAACTCCTGTTGAGTTGGTACATCATCTTCATTTAACGGGAAAAATATATTTTTTGTCCCTCAATTATTTCGAAAGTATAGAAATGGTCCCTCAACTTCAAAA
>NC_041393.1:116851021-116859700 GCF_002162155.2 Triticum dicoccoides | reverse complement strand
TCACATTAGGTATAGGAATACCCACCCGACGCCGTACGTCCGCGCCCGATGCCGTACGTCCGCGCGCGACGTCATACGCCCGCCCGTGTATGCCGCACCCGTCGGTGTACGTACGCCCGCCCGCGTACCCGCACCCGTCGCCGTACGTCGCCGTCGTACGCCCGCACGTCTCGACGTTGGCGTCGACAGTTGTTGGAGGAAAAAAAAAGACACGACCCTGAACCCTAACGCAACCACGCCGTCTCCACGTCGGGTCCCGTCTGCGCGAAGTCGCCGTCGCCCGGGTCGCCGCCCAAACAGGCCGCCGCGCGTGCCCCGGCGCCGTTACCGCTGCCGACGCGCGTGCCCAGGTTCCGTTGGCGCTGCCGCCGCGTTCCATTCCCGTCGCCCAGATGGCCGCCCCCCCGCGATCTACGTCGCCGCCTCCCTCCGCGCAGTACGCTCGCTACGAGCAGCCATCGTCCTCACGCCGTTGACACCTGCCTCCGGCGGCCAGCAACGTCAGGCCGTCGTCACGTTCGTTATCGGAACAAATGGATCCGACTGAAATCCTGGCCGCCGTGCAAGAGGTTGGTTATAACATCATTGTGCTTGATGAAATAATTGTTTTAGGGATGATGTTACACGGTGTTTGATTGATCGTACAATTTTTTTTAACTATGTATAGTTAGAGGAGGAGGGTGATTATGATGGCAATGATTACGGCGAGGACAACGAAACCTCGTCACTGAATATGGATGAACCTGCTGAGGAGAACTACATGAGTTTGGATGAATCTTATAGTGGCAATGTAAGTGTGATCAAGGTTGATAAAAACAATAAATATGGTAGACCCCATGGAAATTTTCATAATTTTTTGCATCATGCAGCGACATGGCGATGATGATGATGATGATATGGATATAGATGATTCATTTGCCGAAAGTGCACTCCGGGTTAGTCATAAATAAATCAGAGAAGAAATGACATAATAACCATATTAGCGCTTACATGTTTTTTTTTGCAATGCACGCAGATGGACGAGGACGGGGACTTTGTGAGGAATATTGTGGACGATGAAAGTGACAAATCGCACGTTGATGCATCTCATGATGACAGCTCCAGCAAAGTAAGTTTTGAAACTTACATCACTACATTATTACATATTAAAATAATAACTGACTGACATAAATGGTTTAATGCATTAATTTACAGGGAGATGTAGATGGTACAAGCGGGAATGATGAGCATGTTGGTGATGATCTGTTTAATTTTGACATCGGATTTGATGAATATCAGCAAGAATCATTGGACATGCACTGGAAGGTTATGAGGAAGACGTTCAAGTCACTAGGAGAGGCTTACATTTTCTATAACAACTATGCTTACGAGCGTGGTTTCAGCGTAAGAAAGGACTCACTGAAATATTCGAAAGGTCCTGAGGGAACTAAGCGCTTGAGAAAGTATCTGTGTGCAAGAGCTGAGAAACGACAGGCAAAACTTTGTACAATGGAAGGCAGGACCTGCAGGCTGAGAGGGGAGACTCGTTGCTTCTGTGATGCGCATATAACTTTGAAACTTGATAAAGAGCGTGACGTTTGGTATGTCAGCAGTTTCAGTGATGATTACAGTCACGTTCTAGCTAGACCGGATGAAGTCACGTTTCTTCGGTCTCATAATCAGATAAAGGAATATCAGAAAGCTGAGATCTTAACCATGGCAGGTGCTGGAATCAGGAAACATATGATTTATGATAATCTCATCAGTATGTACGGGTCATATGCAAAGACTGGTTTTGGGAGGAAGAAGCTTTATAACATGTGTTATAGAGAAAAAATGAAGTTGCTTTCACAAGGTGATGCAGACACTGCCATTGGGATCATGATGACCAGAAAAGAGAAAGATCCAGATTTCTTCTTTGAGCACACCGTCGATGATGAAGGAAGGGTGAAAAACATATTCTGGTGTGATTCTCAATCACGTCGAGACTATGTTGACTATGGTGATGTGACAGTCTTCGACAGCATATACAGGATGAATAGGTATGGCATGCCATTTATACCTTTTGTCGGTCTGAACAACCACCGTTGCACCACGGTATTCGGTTGTGCTCTTGTGTCTGACGAGACGGAAGATACATATGTGTGGCTGCTTCAGACATTTTTGAGGGCTCATTGTCAGAAGAGGCCCAGGTCAGTAATTACTAATGGAGATGCAGCTATGATTAAGGCCATAAGAAAGGTACTTTCGAGGGTTTGGCATCGTCTTTGCTCGTGGCATATTGAGAAGAACATGTAGAAACACCTTCATCATAAGTCTCTAAAGGAGTTCAGGTCTCTACTTTATTATGCCACTTCAAAGAAGGTATTTGAGGAGAGATGGGCAGCGTTTTGCGCCAAATGGCAGTCGAAGAAAACAAAGACATGGTTACGCAGGATGTACAAGAAGAAAAGGCTTTGGGCTGCATCATATCTGTCAGGTGGGTTTTTCTTAGGTATGCGAAGTAACCAGCGAAGTGAGAGTCTGAATTCATGCCTTCACTTGCATCTAGACTCCGGTATGACTATTGTTGATATGATTGTGCACTATGAAAACTGCATAATTCGTCTTCGTGAGAACGAGGCGCATGACGATTACACAAACTTACAGACAGTTCCAGTACCAGTATTGGACGAATGTAAAGATATTGAGAAATCAGCTGCCCGTGAGTTCACTGTGGCAAACTTTTATATCTTGCAGGAAGATATGAAGAAGGCACGGGAGCTTGAGGTCCTTGAGAGACTGAGAGGAGTAGACACTCACAGATTCATACTGACATGGAAAGAAAATAGGGATATCAGATTCACTGTGGAGTACACCCCAGGTAACTCCGAAGAAATTGTGAGGTGCAGTTGCAGAAGCATGTATCGCAAAGGACTTCCTTGCAAACATATTCTTCATGTTCTGATTCAGCTACGCTTATGTGAGATACCTAAGTGTTTAGTGCTGCGGAGGTTGAGCCAAGTTGCAAGGGGTGGACTTCCAGTGAAGCGCACTAGCGATCTGTTTGCGTGGGGATGGGCAGGTGCAGGTGACAGAGCTAGGTACAGTGAGTTGACTATCTTATCTGCTGAAGCAACTCATAAAGCATGTCATAAACCATTTTTATTCGACAAGTTGAAGGCGGCTCTGAGGGACATAATAGATAATGATTACACTGAGGAGGATGAGCCTGGTGCGGAGGTACATTTTGTGAACGACGATGCATTTGAGCCTAATCAAGATCATGGTCTTGTTCGTGATCCCGCTAAAGTTAACACAAAAGGCGCACCAAAACAGAATGTTAAAGGCCGCGGTAAGGATGGTCCTGATGTCACTAAAAATGGGCGACCTAAAGTTTTTGATGAGAAAAGCAAACGTCAATGTGGACAGTGCGGCTTCCGGGTCATTATAAGTCCACGTGCCCTCAAAATCCTAAGTATGATTTTCTTATGTTATTGTAAATCTTATTGTTGAAACGAAATTTATTTGTTTATTGTGAATTAACACTTATCTTACTGTTATGTAGGAACTTTGTTTGAATTGTGGAGTATGGAAGATTGCTTCACCCTTTGATTGAAGACAGTTTTATTATGGATTGCTATGGAAGATTGCTTCACCCTTTCATTGGAGACAGATTTTAATGTTCTATATATGTGATCTTTAATAATTGTTGATATATGAACTTATTTTACTTTGTCCATGTCAGACTATTTGCTACGATACCGACATAAGTAGTTGTTTTGATGACAGACTATGTAATGCAATAAGGAGTTTCTACTTGGTTTATTTTGATGTGCTCATTTTGCACAGTACTGCCATCGCTGTTTAATTGTCGTTTATTTTGACAGTGCTCATATTTGCACACTAGTGCCGTCGCTGTTTACTGTAATTTTTTGCACACTAGTGCCGTCGCTGTTTATTTCAGCACTGTACGGTCGCCGTCGCTTAGAACCCCGTCGTTTTAATTATTATTACTTTTAAAAAAAGCCTGACAATTGAGCCGGCGGCACTGTCCCATAGCGTCGCACGGCTGGCGGCAGTACGAGGTAATCAACTGGTTCGACAGCTCATGTGCCGCCGGGTATATAAGTCGGTCGTCGCGCCCTCCGTCAGGCGAGGTGGGACTAAACATTTCTCGTCGCTCCGCGTGGAACTTGGGCCGTCGTCCCGCCGCCTGCTACTTGGGCCGTCTTCACGCCGCGGGCGTAAACACTGTTATTGGGCCGGCCCACGCGGTCACGCACGTCGCTGCACGCACGACGGCTGCGATAGCCAAGTTTTTAGTCCCACCTCGCCCGACGGACCGCCCGACGACCGGCTTATATACCAGGCCGCGCACTTGCAGTCGAAAGTCTTCGTTAAACTACTATGCCACCCGTCGTCCGACGCTGCCCTGTTGGACAGTGCCGCCGGTCCTGTCTGACGTCTGACTGGCTGTTGCACTTGTCGGGCAATTTTTTTTACAAAAGAAAACTAAGAACGTCGGTGTTATAAGCGACGGCTACAGGCATTACAATGCATAATAAATATGATGACGACAGAACTATGAATATGAAGATTTCACATTTAAAGACAATGGCTTGAAGACAACATAATAATCCAAATGTCATTCTCGCCTTAATAAATATTTAAAATAGTAGTGTATTCTTCGTCACAAGATATCAAAGTCGAAATAAATGTAAACATTATTTGAGCCTACAAAATTTTCTAGTACAAAAATTTTGCCACATTTATTTCTTCTTTGCAAGCCGGGTAACTTTGTCCTTCACATCGTTGAGTGTATTTCCCTCCAAAAAAATAAGTTGTGCAATCATTAAGTCCCTCGATTTATCAATTGACCCATGTTACAACTTCATATTAGTATAATTTAAATAGTATTACGTAATGAATTTAATTCAATATAAGCATTTGAAATAAAACCAGACCTGAGAAAAATGGCTTATCCATTTTTCACCGTTCCAATATTGAAAGCATCGAAGAACAAATATTCCACATGAATTGTTGATCCGTACAAGCAATGGTTCATAAGTTCGCATTTCAGGTAAGATATTATAACAATATGAAAGTATTTACTCACCCGTCTTCTTGTTGTGGCATCTTATACGTTTTGATAGGCCAGGTAGACACATCCGGATAATTCACAGCACCGCTAGCATTCGCATCACGTATGTCATATCCAAGTTGTTTTCTCTGTTCATATAGATGATATCACGAAAAGAATTTAACATAGGTCAGTTACTAAATGATAGTTTCAATATGCTCATGTAAATTTATGTCGTATCAGCTCCTCAACTTTTTCTCTAATTTCAATGTCAAGTTCGGGTCCCATCAAAGAATCAAGAACCTGAAACTCTTCCTTCGGGCGATGCATGACAACCGAAACCCAGTGGGTATTTCCCTTATTAAGAAGAATATAAAGCTGCATCACAACAAAAATATGATGCAATGAACACATACCCTCTTATTATTTATATCCCATATATGCATACATTAAGGCAGTTGAACTTACCTTATCTTTTTTAAAATACTCATCGGTGCATCTATTCACGGGTCCATTCTTCTTCGCGACAACTTCGTTCTCATTTCTACCTGGCTCGGTGTCCGGTCTAATTTCAAGTAACCAATTGACCAGATAGGTTGGCATTATATGACGATCGTCACCAACAACTCCCAACAGATCCGACGAATAAGCATTGATAACCTGAAAATAAGTTATATGATGTATAACAATTCCAATTTGCATTGAAAGCTAATATAAAGCACAACAATAACTTACATCGCCGGTTAGCCATTGATGATCAAGAATTGTACAAGCTCTCTCTGCACTGAGACCTTCGCGCATGCCATCATTGAATATTTCCTTCTTTCTATGTTTTACTGACCGCTCATAAGTACGAACAAACTTAACACTAGCTTTAATCACATCGTATTCATCTTGAAAGACTTCTTTCTCGAATAGTTCTGCAATACATGACGGTAATATGTTAATAAGTCAATGATAAGTACAAGGTTCAGCTAGAAAACAATATGATAAAACTCACTTGCTTTTGCTGTACGTTTTGCACGTTTTGTAGGTATAACTGGAATATAAGGAGACTTTACAAGGTTTGATAGCCTCCGCTTCCGTTTCCCTACACCCTCCTTTTGTACCTCATCTTCTCCAATACAATCTACGGATCCACGTGATGCGATTTCATCTGTTCCTAAAGATGTAACGGATTTCTCATCAGATACCTCAGGAACTTCGATAGGATCTTTTTTATCACCCTTGAAACTATCCAAATATTCAGGTGTGCAATAATAAGGTGTCTTCTCTTCAAAATCATTAATATCATCTTCATCATCCTCTTGCACATTCCTTTTTCCTGGTGTTTTGAAATTGTCCACGTCAGGATTATATACAAATTGTTTATGAGGTGACCCATCATAGTTTCTACTTTCACTATTTTCATCATACTCATTCTCTTCTTCTTTTTCAATATCACCGGATTTGTAGAATATAGCGCTTTTGTTCAATTTCTCTATGACCCTCTGTGATTAAAAATTAGTTGTAATTAGTTATGTGACACATCAAAAAACATAGTGAACAGCAAAATCAGAAAACGTGTACCTGTGCGCATAGCTCCAGCATACGAAGCATATCCTTACGAATGTGCTTCAGCTCAGTCAAAATCCGATCCATCATAGGGTTGTTGCTAGCTGAAGCCTCAGATGTACTAACGCCTGTTCTCCTTCCAGTAATGTTAGACTTTCTCGTACTGGATTTCTTGTTCTTTTCAGCTTGTTTCATTCTAATTTTGTTTAAGCGGTACTCTTCAGTAATGGTGTCATCGATCTACAACATAAAGAATCATACAGTCATATTTAGTTAATAATAAATTGCAGACTTTAAATGGAAAAATATATATTTAACGTATTATCATTCCAACACCACGACCATATTGAAAGTCGTACTTGTCTCTTTTCTCCGCTGCCGCTTCTGTCCAATTCCTCATCAAGGGGCTCAACAGCGCTAAAGGATCATACTGTGGACCGGTGCTTGGCTGCACCTTCTCCCAATATAGATACTGTAAAACAAACAAACAACCATTTAACATGTGTTACAGTATTATTACAAAAAACAACTATTCAATTTTAAAAACAAAGCATACATGCAGAAGTGCAAGGTTGCCACGTGGCCATTCCCTAACACGACCGGGGTGCAAGACCATACCAATCTCTGACAAACAAAACCGCAAAGTGAATGCGTTCCAGTTGAACTTTTTTATCTGCCTGACATCTTGCACTAGTGCATAATAATTCTTCGGAATGTACTCATCAGACACTGGTGCAATTATAGTCCCTAACAGGATGAGAAACGCCATCCGAACAAATTCATCGTCCGAGTTTTTATTTCTCACTATCTTCTCAATAAGATCATCAATCAATATTTTACCATTCTTCTTGTTAACAAAACTAGCTGGAATTTTTTTAATTGCTTTTCCTTGGTCCATACTCAAAAAACTAGAAACGTCAACTCCTTCATTCTTCAAACCAAATATAGCGAACACATCATCAGGCCTCAGTGAAATCAACCCTTTTTTCGGCTGCCTCTTGCACCATGAATTTTTTACTACTAGGATTGTAACCTTGAATCATAAGCGCAAGCAAATTATCACGCATCTTGACCGAAGGTATTCGTAACATGCCCTCAATCTCCGTTTCGTAAAACGTAAATCGTTGACTTGGTGTTAACTTATTAACAAGACTAACCCACTTTTCTACGGAACATGCAATGACACCATCGATGTCCATAGTGCATATAATAATATCTATGTGACGTTGCATGCAGCTAATGTGATATATACTGTTGAAAATATTAAAAGAAATACCTGCCCGACGGCTACTAGAGCGGGCGACGGCGATCACAGCGGCTAACGGCGACGGCTGACGGCGGGTGGTGACGTCGACTAGTGCGGGGTGACGACGGGCGTTAACGACCGGCGCTGACGGCGGGTGGTGACGTCGACTAGTGCGGGGTGACGACGGGCGTTGACAGCGGCGCGACGTTGTCGGGCGGGGAACGACAGTTTGGGCGGCGGCGGCCGACGGGGATCAGATTGGGCGTGTCGACGGCACGTAGGACGCAAAAAACTGCATGCACGACGTGATTGGGCGACGTGCGCGTTTGTCAGGATTATTCCCTCAGATAGCGACGGCTCTGACAGATATTTTGCTGCGTCGGGCCCGCGACAATTATTAAGTGGGCGACGACCCGTCTACTATTTCAGTCTGGGCGACGGCAAGTTGGCTAGTTTAGTCCCACCTCGGCCGCCGAACGACGCAATATTAAATATGTATTAATTTATTTTTAAAACTCCACCAAAGTCGATCATTTTTTTCCATGGGCCACAGTGACCATGCAGGCCACGCACGCCAAAATTTGTCGCGTTCCGACGCTGTACGAATTTTCTATGATTTTTCCCACCGAAAACCCCTAAAACACTGCCCGCACGTGGCGCAACGTGCGTTCGTACTCCGATTTCGTTCATCCCTGGCGTGTGGTCCCCGGACGAGTCCCCACACACGCTGCCAAAACTTGGGTGCATTCCGGCAAACCGCAACGGCACTTGTTGTGCAACCCGGTGTTTTCGGTATGGGCGGAGGGGACCATCGGTCGTACGTCTCTCCGTCGCATCC
>NC_041393.1:116839040-116850384 GCF_002162155.2 Triticum dicoccoides | reverse complement strand
CCACCGAAAACCCCTAAAACACTGCCCGCACGTGACGCAACGTGCGTTCGTACTCCGATTTCGTTCATCCCTGGCGTGTGGTCCCCGGGCGGGTCCCCACATGCGCTGCCAAAACTTGGGTGCATTCCGGCAAACCGCAACGGCACTTGCTGTGCAACCCGGTGGTTTCGGTATGGGCGGAGGGGACCATCGGTCGTACGTCTCTCCGTCGCATCCGCCAAAGTCGATCATTTTTTCCACGGGCCACAGTGACCATGCAGGTCACGCACGCCAAAATTTGTCGCGTTCCGACGCTGTACGGATTCTCTACGTTTTTTCCCACCGAAAACCCCTAAAACACTGCCCGCACATGACGAATCACTAAACTTTTCGAACAAATCACTAAACTTTTCTTTGAATTCGCATAGTATTAAATTTCAAAAATCTACATACAAGGAATATAGTGCAGAATGAATGTACATAATGGTTTTAGACAAATCAACTAAAATTTTGTTTAAATTCGAATAATTTGAACTTAAAAATATAGTGCAGAATGAATGCACGCTTTTTTTTGACAAATAGACAGAAATTGTGTTTGAATTCAAATAATTTTATATTTTTACATCTAGATGAAGGTAAATATAGTTCAGATGAAGGTAAATATAATTTTATATTTTTACATCTAGATGAAGGTAAATATAATTTTATATTTCTATTACCTGCGTAGTTTTTTTAATTACACAAATATTTTTTAGAATGTTTAATTTTTTTAAATATCACACACTTTTTTTTACAGCGTATGAACATTTTTGAAACGTCAAAAACAACAAAATAAAAGTTGTTTTCTTACATCATTTTATTCCTGTGGGCAATAACACGAACATGTTTATAGTTTTTTTTATTCCTATGTTTTTTTATTCCTGCATGCATGTCACGAGTCCTTTTGAAGTTGTTGGCTGCCGGCTGCCGTGTTATGTGGCCGTCCGCTGGCCGCCGCGTTGTGTGGCCGTCCGCCAGGCCGCCGGCCGCCGCGTTGTGTGGCGTTCCGCCGGGCCGCTGGCCGCCGTGATTGTATGCCTGTCGTCTAGTGGTCGCCGTGTTGTATGGTCATCTAGTGGTCGACCGCCGCCGCGTTGTGTTTTGTGATGCCGTCATCGATGCCCAGCCCGCTGTCGTGTGTGCTCGTCGCATATGACATTAACATGAAGAATCGATCGATTTGAGATTAAGAAATTTTTGGGCGTTACTGCAAAGATACGACGACTTGCGTGCCTCAGCGGGCTTGTAAGTGCAAATTAGTCATGCTTTTAAGGGCACGCGTGGAATTTGAATCGGAGGGTTGAGGACAGGCGGATTCATAGGATACACAAGCCCCCCGGATGCGTAGGATATGTTGCCATTAAACATTACAACATAAAAACTTAATTAAACATGACTTAATTAAACTTAATTAAACATAACTAATTAATCCTAATCTATTCGTCGTCGCCGGAGTCGGCGAGGTCCACGATCTCCCCCGCACCGACGTCACCGTCGTCGTCACCGTCGCCGTCGTCACTGCTCTTGCCGCCGTCCTCCCAGTAGCCGTTGTCGCCCTGCTCCTGAGCAATCTGCGGCTGCGCCGCTTCGATGGCCGCCGCCGCGTCGAGTGCGGCCTGCACCTCGGCGGCCTCTGCTGCCGCTGCCATAGCCGCCGCCACTCGAGTGCGGCCTGCAGCTCGGCGGCCTTTCTCGCCTCCGCGGCCGCCGCCGCGGCCTCTGCTTCTGCCTGCGACGCCCGCAGTGCGATGAGGTAGCCGGGGCAGTCGTCGGGGTCGCCGTCCTCGCGCAGTGCGAACTGCTCCGGCGGGATCTCGACGACGGGAGGGGAGGCGGGCCGGGCGATGGCGGGAACTGGACGGCGGGACGAGCTCGGAGAGGGTGCGGCCGCCGGAGGGGGACGGCGGGACCGGCGCGGGGCGGACGACGAGCCACGCGCGACAGACGACGAGCCGTCCGGGCCCGACGACGAGCCGCCGGTCCGCATCTCCCGACGAGCCTGCGCGACGACGATCCAGAAGTCCTTGCCCTTCCAAAACCTCGTGCGGCCGACGATGTTCCACCGGCCGCCCTCATGCTGGCGGAGCTCGGCCGTCGTCGCGCCGGGCCCCCTCGTCGGGTACCCATCGGCGGTGATGTGGAACACGCGAGGCAGACGGCAGCCTGGCGGCACCATCAGCCCGAGACGGATGAGCTCGTCCGTCTCCGGCGTGCTGAGGCTCGTCGGCCACGAGCTGCCGCCGCCGTCGCCGTCGGACGCCATGGAGGCCGCCGGGAATGGGAGCTCGTCGGCGGTGGAAGCGCGTCGGTGGGTGGGGTGAGCGGGTCGAGACGCGTCGAGTGGAGTGGGGAAGGCAGACGGGCAACGGGGGCGGTGTTATAAAGGCAGGCGTCGGTGCGTGGGGGAGGCCATCCGGTAGGTGACCGACGCCCCGGCGTAACGCCGGCATTATTGGCGCATCGGGCCGGCCGCCGCGTCGGGAACCGCCTTTTGACCGACGCTTAGACGGCACACAACCGCCCGTCCACACACGTTGCGTCGTCGTCCCCACACGTCACGTCGTCTTTTTTTTTCATACAGTCGACGCCACGTCGCCACGAGTACGTCGCTTGACACGTCACGTCGTTTTTTCTTCGGTCGACGTCGTACGTACGCGGACGGACGCGTGTACGGGGTAGTCGGCGTAGAGCCCCTGTCGCGCGGGTACAGCCCCGTCGCGCGGGTGGGTACAGCCCGTCGCGCGGGCGGCGGCTTTTATGTGCTGAGACGATCCTACCTTTTTAATGAAGGGGTACGGAGCGATCTCAGCCGTTGTTGTGTTTAGGGGTTGTATCGAAGAAGAAGTGTAATTTTAGTCTCTCAATTTTTCAAACCAGATAATTTTAGTCCCTCTGTGCTGCTTTGTGTGGTTTTGACCGGGTCTACGTCCATGTGGCGATCCCAGGTGGATCTTCTCGTTGCTTATCATTCGAACTTGGCTAGGCATTTCATCAAGCAGTTGATGCGCGTCCAGCAGCAGGAGAAGGGCGTGGGCATGGAGGCCTCCGGCGAGGTGGCTCTAGTCCTTGGAGACCTCCGTAAGGCCACTCCGGCGCTTCCCGCAGCGCGCCGCCCACGGGGTTGACGTGAAGGCTGCCGCCGCATGTGTCCGGCCCGCTGGCCGCACGCACAGCTCCGCCCTGGCCTTGCTGTTGTACGAGCTCGCATGTATGCCGAGGCCAAGCTGTCGCGTGCGTCTGCGCCTGCTGGCTGCACGCAAAACTCAGTCCCAACCCTGCTGACCTCGCCATGCCTTGGCATCCTGCACCTTCTCTGCGTCAGGAACCCGGCCTACAGCCATCCCGTCGGCCCGCACCGTCGTGCACGTTCGCTGCCGCCACCCGCGAGTTCATGAGTCCCGTCATCACAACGCCCAGCAATCACGGGCGACCACATCGTCGCCCTCTCACACGGAGCGCATCACGCAAATCACGCACACAGACAAGAGCAGCAACGTCAACCCAGCACGGAGCACGCACACTCAGCGCGAACGGTAGCACACACACACAAGCACAAATCCTAGAGCTACTCAATGCGCAGCAGCCCATCAACTCCTGGTGGAGCGCGTCGCGTGCAAGTTCCTCCGACGGCCGTGCGCGCGTTCAGCCACAAGGAGCGTTGAGCGCAAGAGCTCAAGCAAGAAATAGAGCCGTGGCGGCAGCCGGCTGGAGCGGGCGAGGGAGTGCATGCTGCCGCGTGCCGCCTCCGGAGCCAGGCTTGGTCATCGGCGAGCTTCAGAGCACCGGCATCCAGGGTGCCGACACACGAACCGTGTGCTGTTTGAGGTTGAAGATGCTCATTACAGTGGGGTCCATAGGTAAGTCAGAGGGATAAATAACAGGAATTAAAATTTAAAAAATGGGTAGAGGTGGTGGGGCCCACACTTTGCCAATCCGAGTCAAAAACCGCTCAAAGATCGGCAGAAAACCACCCAAAGTTGCACGAGGGACTAAACTTATCCGGTTTAAAAAGTTAAGGGACTAAGTTTTGCTGGTTTTAAAATTGAGGGACCATTTGCATACTTTTGAAATAATCGAGGGACGAAAAATATACTTTTCCCTCATTTAACTATAATGAACACTAGCAGGACCAAAAAAGACAGAGCAACATGGACTAATGGTCGCACAGGTTTTCTTGTGTCGATGATGAAAGAGTATTCAGTCATCCACTCCAAATACTTGGGTCAAAATTTTGATAAGACAGCACCAGCCAAACACATGTAAAACTGAGAAAAACAGTTTTGGTGTATCTATATTAATGTGTATCTACCGTTCCCGCAGCAACACACGGAGGGAGATAGGGAGAAGACGAGAAGTTAGTCAGGAAACTTGTGCTTAGTCAAAAATAGAATCGCAGATTTATTAGCTGACATGGCTAGAACGGAGCTTTGCACCGACCTGTGGTTTCAAGAAGCTCCCGACGCTATCGCATACCTTACACTGCCAGCAGATTGTAACTCTGATCCTCGTTAATATCGTATACTTCTTTGGGTATGTCATGTATCGATAGGCAGTAACATCAACATATGGGCAGACCAGATAACTTCAGGAAAGCCACGAGCACCGGCTCATTTCAACTTCAGTGTGTGCGCGCGCGCGCGCGCGTGTCGACATACCTGAATGCGCACCGATATCCTTTTCGTCGCGGTCTGAGTGCTTTGAGGTGCAAAGAATTCGCAGTTATTCAACATAAAAAGGATGCTGGAACAGCAGATTTTGCTTCTGCAACAAAAGGCTGAGACTCTGCTGATCATCATCATTAGCAAGTAGCAACCACTAGCTAGACATCAGGCTATACATACATTTGAATAATGTTTATAACATGATAGGTACAAGCAGTTTCTTCTGAAGTAAGTCTTAATACTACGACATCTTAGGGATTATTCCTATCCATTCTTATGTAAGCTAAATTCCTATCTACAGTACATCTTGCCAGGACATAGGTACAGACTACAGAGTACAAGCATGATTGCGCCGTACTAGAACAGGCTCCACTGCATATGGTTGTTCATCCACATCCATGCTCATCAAGCATTTCACAAGCTCTGGATGATCTGCTTCAGTGAGCTGGAGGTGCCCACGACCACAAGCCCTACCCCGACGACGATGATGCCCACGCACACCACCTGCTCGAACCCGACCTTCCTGCAGGTCCTGGACCTGATCTTCAGGTAGCAGATGCACGGCAGCAGCATCGTGGCGGTGCCGCTCAGGAACGAGCCGGTGAGCGCGACCGCGTAGGCGAAGTAGGGCACGACGAGCGCCACGATGGTCGTGCTGACGACCAGCGAGGTCCTGATGGAGACGCTGACGGCCTTGTTCTTGCCGACGTGGAGGGTGTCCTCGATCGCCTCCGCTATCGGGGTGACCAGCAGCGCGAACTTGGTGAACGGGTTGATCAGCGTGGTGTAGATGGCGATGCTGGAGCTCAGGTTCCTCGACGGTAGGTTCAGCGTCACCTGGGACTTCAGTGACTCGCCGTACATCAGGTACCCGACGACGCCCATCAGTCCGTAGCTGAGAGTGCAGATGATGAAGCAGAGGAGCAGAACCTGAAATTGGGAAAAGGGAGAAGAGGGGTTAAGCACAAACGTGATTCCTTAGTACTGCAGCTTTATGTAACGGGAAAGTTTTGACAGGATTCCAGTTTCCAGAATTGGAGTGCTGCTACATGTATTTTATCCTATCAGTCAAAAAGGTTATACTATTTTGCATTGACTTGGAGCATGTAAAGCAAGATTTAACCATAATAGTTGGGGCAGGCTAGGATCAGTTGTGGTTTCCAACAAACAAGTACTAGCGTGCCACACAGCAGTAATATTTGCTTATTGGTCAGAGAACACAAAAGATCGGAGAAAGGGTTTCTGCTTTACTTACTGTTGGGAACATTTTTCTGTTGCTCATTCCAGTGTATATCATGGGGAAAACAGCATGACCGCTGAAACAGAATGAGTATAAGCTCATGGCAGTTGGAATACCAGCCCAGTGGACAAGCACGCCTCTCTCGTGGAAGCCAACACCATCAAATGCTCCTACCCAGATAACAGCAGCGATGAGAATAACGGAGGCCATGATTCCTCCAACAGAGACGTACGCAAGCGCACTTAAGCTCCGAAACCATGTCGTTGGCAAAACCAACAGACTGAAAATCAGAACAAACCCTTGCTTGCCTCCAATCTTGAGTCCAGCAACATGGAAGTCGACACTTGGAAATAATTTCTCCAAGTTATCACCTTCCAGTATCATGAAATCGATTGCCACAAGGTACAGCTCCAGGTACATGAATATTGCTACTATGATTCTTCCTTTCCGGCCAAAAGCCAGTTCACCTATATCAGGATAGGTCTTAACAAGTGAGCTTGAATCTATGCATCTCTGTAGGAGAATCCCAGTGTAGAAGCAGATAACTGCTATAGTTGTGAACATAAGTACGCTCAGCCATCCTCCTTGAGACAATGCATAAGGAATCGATAATATCCCAACCCCTGCAAAATAGAAAGTTAATACTGCAAGTTAGCTAGGTTAAAGAGGACATATGAGGCAGCAGAGTAAGTAAACAGATATAGCATGATTTCTCCAATCTCATGCTTGAGCAAAAACAGAGAAAGAATGGAAGAAACCTGAGAGGGCGTTAACTCCATTGAAGCAAGTTTTGAGGAAGCTCGTCCCAGACTTTGAAGGAGTACTGGTGTCCATCACAAACTAGTAGTGCTATTGGACTAGACCGTGTTCATTACCTTGCCTTTTAAAGACAAGGGTGGTGCATGAAGTTGGCATTAGCAGAGCACTTTCTTGTGATAACTGACTAGATGTCCATCTCCCAAAAAGAAGGGAGGAAAAAATGCAAGAAAAGCACTGACTGGAGTTGCAAGGGCGGCAAAGCGGATCTGTACAATGTATGTTTGATTTCTCAATAACAGATATGCACAAGAGCCTGAGGATCTAGGGATACATGTCCCAGAGATTAAGGAAGGAAAGACGCCCATCACAAATGCATGCAGCAGCCATGCAAAAAAGCAGGGAACAAGTGAAGTTGTTCCGTCTTCTGAACACATGTTAGTAACTAGGATGTTTATAGGACCAAGACTTTTGAAAACACATGTTTCTGTGCAGTCTCCTTGGATTATACAATCCAAATATCTTTAAAGGTAGGCTAGTACTTTCTTCTTTCTTGATTGCACGCGCAAAATTTGTGTGATGTCATGATGCAATAAAAATATTCAACTTTTGTCACACTGTCGTAGTATATATCCCTGAATTCGAAGATAACAGAGGTAAGAAAACTGGCTAGCTAGAAACTATATACAATCATACATTACGGGAGTGCAAATGTATAAATACTCAACAGCCAAGCAATGTTCTAGAGGGAAACTATAACCTAACAAAAAATGTGAGTAAACCAGTACAGTAAATTATAAATCAGACTTATATAATGACTAGATTTTCGAAAATAATTAATATTTAGTCAACATATATTAGTTACTGCCAGTATGGTACCCTTGTCAGTTGGGGTGGTGGGAACATGGAGTTCGCAGCTGTTAGACCTGGCTTTAATCCCCAATCATGGCATAGGCGCTCCTTAATAGCATCATGTCAAATAGAGTACTGACAACAATTAACACACATGAGTGAAGTAATCACTAACCAAAACTGTAGATGAGTATCCAAGATACATAAAGTTAACCTTGACCCCTACTAGCTTGCTGTTTCAACATACCCAGCATACAATGCGGTTTACACTCGTTTTAAGATGCGATGGAACATATATCACGCACAAAATTTTGTGTTGATTAGATGTCATGCCATGATGTAGAGAGTAAAACAGACAAAGGCCCACAGTCGCAGCATACAACAACAACATAAGTGAGAATTTAACGAGGAAAAGAATACCTGATTACTGTTAGATAGAATAAAAAAGCTTACACTTCCCACCATGTTAGAGCACATATACAAAACTTTCAGAATAAAAAATATTTCCCAACATGAGTAAATTGTAAAAGTTTGAATAATAAGAAGCATAATTACGAACTAGTGCATCATTCAAATCATTATGTACCTGCACTAAGCAGAATGATGGCAGAAGACTGTATATGTGGCCAGAACCTCATCTTTAAAAAAATAATGACACTACCCACTATGTGATGTCTCCAGTCTGATGATAACAAAAGTTTGTTGCACCCAACAAATGTGCCAACCATAAAGCTTTCTGCTACCTTGTTGCAGCTAGCCCTAGCTAATACATAAAACATCACCGTTCCACTAAATTTGCCTATTCTACATCTGGTGGGATCATATCAAATCATGAGTGCCAAAATAATATAACATATGTTTTCTGCAATAAGAAGAATTTCACTATTTGTCGTTCAACTGCATTATTTAAATCAAAGCAGCTGAAAAAGGAACCGCTTAGTATTTAAGCCACATGGGTCTGCTCTTGAAAGGCGCCAGGCCAAGTATATAAAGCACATTGCCTGAGAGATCCCAAACGTAAGCACTTGAAAAATCATTCTCTTTTAATTCTTTAACAATGACAAATACAAGTTTTGTGCCAAAAGTAAAACACCAATCAGCCCCACGAAAATGTAAGGAATAAGCATTTTTTGTCCAGTGGGGATCACGTCGTTGTTGTGAAAGTCCCATAAAGTATCACGATACAATGTTTCAAAATTCCAGAGGATCAGTATCATATTCGTTCCTGACATCAAATATTCAAGATACAAGAAACACAAGTTGACAGTCTTGGCGGAAATGAAGAGTGTAAGAATGACTGCCTTTTCTGGTCCTTGATATCAGGATGAATTTGACATCAAACTTTAGCATTTTTATGTATTACATTTACATCCATGAATTTTGTTAATATTCTTGAAATATTGTATCATGCACTTCTTGCCATTGGAGTGTGGACTAGGGCACCAGTCAGTTTTCCAAGTATCGTTCATGCAAAGGATGTATCAAATTAACATATACAGAGTTATCTGTTCTTAGAAATGAATAACGGAGCATCAGCAAACACATAGCACAATTTAAGTTTTACAATACTTAGGTCTAAAACTGATCGGTTCTAAAGCACTCCGGTGAGGTAACACAAGAGATGACACAGTGGTCTCCCTCATGGTATCCTCTTGAGTCTTCTCAACCTGTTAAAGTTGCTTCGGGTGATCCACCATGTATCCTCCTCAAGATTCTAAAAGTAAATCTCCATTGCCACAAGTGTCAGTTGCGTACTTCCACACGTATCAGCTCAGTATCACTTTGGTTGTAGCTAAAAGCTACAGCATGCATTTGTGTTGCATTAAAGAAAACATATAAATTATGTAAAAAAAACAGCTGCGAGCAATTTCATTCAGCATTCCCATTGCATAGCATATAATTTCTGTCTGGCAATGGAAGTGGAACTTGGTTACATTTACTAATATTACAGGATAGTTCCCTTTATAAAGGAAGGATGCGGACCTGCAGATAGCAAAAAAGTTGCCATTCCCAGAGATATCTGGCCACCAGAGTTATCAAATAAAAATCAGCTCTCTGTGAAAGCTAGAGGCATATCAAAGAGAGGTAAATGAAGTGCGTTCCTCAAAGGAAATAGCACAAGACATGAAAAATATGCTCAGTTTTATAAAATGAATGCGCTAACAAGATAATAGAAAATAAAGCAATGAAAGCTAGCCAAAGTTGATGGAGGCTGTAGCAGCAAAGAGGTGATCATGATTAGATATTCTTTAATGGTAAAGTTACCAGACCTGTAGCAGAAGATGCTAGGTGAAAAGCAGTAGAATATTAGCTTTGTTCTCAAAGGTAAGTAGCTTTGCGTGTGTTTTCGGCCTACATTTCCAACATTTAGGGCCTAAATAGAGTGCAGAAACTTCACATCAACTTTGCTGAGAATAATTTGACGCCCGCAGAAATTCCACAACAAAACCTCGTGTTCCAGATTCCAGAATATGTTTGGGCAGAAACAGAAAAGTGCATCAAAACCAATGATTTCAAGATCTTCTGAACTGATTCGAATAAATAGTTAGGTTTGGTCCTTTCTGTAGGATAAGGTCCACTGCGAAGACTAACCCTTTGCTTTTTTTTCTGGTGGGCAGGTGGAGTAATAATTGATACAAAAATCACGATTATATTAGCCGAATTTGAACAAACTTCATTTAGGACCTATATAGAGTGGACGAACTTCACATGAATTTTGCAGAGAATAAGATGACTCTCGCGCAAATTCGTGCAAAAAAAACCTCGTGCTCCAGATTCCAGAATATTATGTTTGTGCAGTTAGGTGTGGTGCTTTCTTAGGACAAAGTGGTGATGTCAAATACAATATGTTCTTCGAGAGTTGAATAAACTCCCCTTCGAAGACAACCTTTTTTCTTTTCTTTTTTGTGGTGGGAGGGTGGAGTCTCAGATAATAGATGCAGATCACGGTTCTGTTGGCCGACTTCGAACAACATTATACAATAAGCTTTGATGGAGAAGTTTTCAGATTTATCCTGGTCATGTCATTGCAGACCACAAAAGTCCCAACATATTTCAGAGGAAAACTTAAAGGTGAAAGTCAAGGTGAAGAGAAGCATGAATGCGCACCTACTCAGCAAGCACATGCTGGCGTGCTCCCCAGCCCAACCCAAGTGCAAATGAAATCTTTCATCCTGTGCCTGCCGCCCACTGTGCCCGACACTTCACTCTCTATCCGAATTCTTGCCAGGCCCTCTCAGATTTTTAATCCGTCAGAAATCCCAGCCCCCCTGACATGCCGCGACGCCCATCCACACATTGTGCATCGGCACTAAAATCAGGCGAGGAATTGCGCTGGTACGGGACAGCACTCTGATGGTCCGGCCAGCCAACGGACTGAATTCGTACCAGTTTGGCAGTGGCAGGCACTTACAGTTCAGTTGGCGCCCAGCAGCTCCGCCTCCGGCATCGCTTCCGATGTGCCCTCGCCTGAAATACCCAAGGCGCGGACGATGGCGGCACGGCGCCCGTCGACCAGCAGCGGCATCAGGCACCAGCGGCGCCCTCCCCAGTCGAAACCTGAAACCCACGGGTGTAAGGAGTCAGGGCGCAGAGGAGAAAACCAAGCGGTAGCCAACCATGAACTCACCAGAGGCAATGCGAGGGGCGGCCGCTCCGAGGCATCCTGGTGATGGGGGCGGGGGAGAGGGGGCGAGGGGCTCTGCGGTGGCCGCACAGCCGCAGTGGCGGCCGGCGACGGTGCGCCGGTCGCTTCCATGGCTCCCCGTGAAACGCCGCGACCGCCACTGTGCCGGAGGTCATTCGCTCAGCCGCGGAG
>NC_041393.1:116765835-116838853 GCF_002162155.2 Triticum dicoccoides | reverse complement strand
AAAGCCGCGGAGACAGATAACAGCCGTGTTTGAGAGGCCCGTCAGCTCAGCCACATCACATTTGTTGTCATATCACACCCGAAATCAAGCCTTGTTCATATACGGGCTTTTCTGGTACGAAATGGGCTCTATCAAGGGCGTCCCCAACAAGACACGGGCGCCGAAATCACTAATTGGGGATAAGCATGCAGCAAAAGTTCGAGGCTTGTGAGCTGCTCGAGATCGACTCTTATTCTGGCTCGACTCGAGATCGATTTGAAAGGAAATGAGGTGAGTATGAGCACTTTATATAGCTCAATCGAGAAACGAGCCGATCTTGAGCCAGTATTGGCTCGCTCGGTTTTAGCTCGATAACTCGACATCATATAAGTATATTAAATAATTTCCATGTTTATTACTAAGAAATGGTTAGTTTATTACCATATATATTGTGTGCAAATTTTTCTCCATTTTACTTACTAACAAACATGGAAGCTTAATTAAGAGCGAAGAAAATTTAGCCTCAATATGGTGCATGATCAGCCGTATGTTGAATATCTTGTTATTTTTCCCAAAGTTTGAGAGAAGATGCACCTTTGTTTTCTTCTCTTGCTACTTCGTTCATGATATCTTATTTTCATTTGAGAAAGAATAAGTCAAAATTTAAAGTGATTTTTTTATGTTGTGACTTATCTTACGTGAAAATTTGCCTCAATTATTCAGAAAAATATCATCTTATTTAGCTTGAGATCGACTCAAGGTTGTTACAAGCTGAGCACGAGCCACTTTCTATAGCTTGACCTTGAGCTTTGCTTAATTTAAGCTTGCTCGAATTTTAGTATGAGTTGAGCTGAGCCTAATCCAACTCACTCGAACTCGACTCGTTTGTAGCCCTAATTGGGGAGTACTCCTTTCAAAGATAACTTTCATCCCTAGGTTACAACAAGTGACGCATTTCGCAACCTGAGAGTTTTCCATTTTCTTCGTAGATCCGTTTATTCAAAAAAAAACTCTTAAGTCGTGCGTCCAAATTTCAAACCGTTTTCACCGTTTGATTTCTTACGTCGAGATTTTCAAAATTAGATCCTATATTGACATGTTTTGACAAAAAAATCACGAAAAAAGGAAAAAAATCGGACAAAAAAACAAACGAGAGCACATTTTTCTTTTCTTTATGAACCCCGTTTCCAAAGGGTACGACCATGCCTCTCACGGAAGCAAATCTATGTCTCTCACGAAAGCAAAACCGTGCCTCTCACGAAAGGAAAAAAGAGAAACACGTTTTTTCTGTTTTTGAGAGGCACGGTCACGCCTCACGCGGAGCAAAACTGTGCCTCTTGTGGAAGCGAAATCGTGCCTATCACAAAAGGGAAAAAATGCATATTTTTTTTCCTGTTTCTGACGGGCACGGTCATCTCTCGTGGAAGTAAAACCGTATCTCTCACGAAAGGACAAAAAGAGAAAACAAGTTTTGTTTTCATTTCTGAGAGGCATGTATGTGCCTCTCGCGGAAGCAAAACCGTACCTCTCATGGAAGAAAAAAAATGCGATTTTTTTTCATTTCTGAAAGGCATGGAAGCAAATCCATGCCTCTTGCGGAAGCAAAAAAAGCGCATTTTCTCGTGAAAAAAACCTATTTTTTAAAAACCGATGAAAAACCGAAAATCTAAAGAAAAAAATATGAAAAAACATCTAAAAGGCTGAAAACGCGTGCGGAAAAGAAATTCCGGAGGGAGCGCCCAGAGCGCGACACTGGCGCGCTCTCAGCCCATCCCAAGTGACCCTTGGGGAGGCTCCCGAAGGAGCGTTCCTTAATTAGTCGCTCTCATATCTTGCCTCCAACTCTTTTTTAGATAAATATCTCACCTTCAGCTAGTCTGGCTTCGGGCTCACTAGCGTGGCAACAGAGTTGGGCCAGTCCATGAGCGCGAGAGGCCACAACCCCCTTTTCCTGTTTTTTTTACGTTTTTGGTATTCTTTTTACTGTTATTTTTGTACTATTATTTATACTTTAAAATATTCTAAATATATATATTACAAAAAACACTCTTCAAAACATATTTGAAAAATGTTGAACAAATATTTGAAAAATATTATTTGAAAAAATATTGATCATGTATATAGAATTGTTGAACAAGTATTTAAAAATATTGAACAAGTATTTAAAAATATTAAATAAGTATTTGAAAAAAATGTTGATCATGTATTTGAAAAATATTGAACAAGAATCTAAAAAATGTTGAACAAGCATTTTGAAAATATGGATAACGTATATACAAATGTTGAACAAGTATTAGAAAAATGTTTAAAAAGTATTTAAAAAAATGTTGATCATGTATATAAGAATGTAAATAAAAAAAAGAAACAAAGGAAAACCAAAAAAATGAAAACAAAAAAAGAAACAAAATAAACCAAAGGAAAATGAAAATGAAATCAACTAAAGAAACAAATGAAAAACACGGAGAAGAAGAAAATGCAAAAGAAAACAAAAAAAATAAAAAATGGAGAAAACCCGACTTGACTCGCTTCAAGTAGGACGCACCCCCTTTACCTAATGCTTCCACCTCGCTGAATGCGATAAATAGTCGCCGCGAGGAGACACAAGTAGCAGCCGAAGTTATTCTCAAAGAATAAAGGAGCAGCCGAAGTTTCTCTAAAAAAAAGAAGCAGCCAAAGAAAATATGAGAGGAAGATTTTCACAAATACTATGTTCGTAGTGTTTTAATTTTTACGTGATATATGAAACTCTGACAACCCCCCTCTCGTATTTACTAGTACAACGTTTAGGCAAACAATTGGAGAAAGTGAAGATAAATTTGGTTACATTGTTTGAATGTTTTAGATAATGTGGTTGTTGCCCTCAAGTACCCAACCTGCCCATTGCACCTCTCATTTTAAAGGCACTCACAGGTTGAGGTTAGCATGATTAGGTCTAGCTATTTTCTCCTTTGTACCCCCTCTTGTATTTACTAGTACAATGTTTAGGCAAAAAAATGGAGGAAGTGAAAATAAATTTGGTTACATTATTTGAATGTTTTAGATAATGTGGTTGTGGCCCTCAAGTACCCAACCTGCCCATTGCACCTCTCATTTTAAAGGCACTCACATGTTGAGGTTAGCATGATTGGGTCTAGCTATTTTCTCCTTTGTACTCCCTGTGTAAACTAATATAAGACTTTTTAGACCACTACTTTAGTGATCTGACAGAGCAATATTTTTTATAGGGATAATTGGTTTTATGCCCCTAGTTGTGTCTTACTCGACAGGATTGCCCCTAATTTCCAATAGCCAACGGTTCTGTCCAACCCACTTTGGTCGTCTTGTGTTTTTGCCCTTTGACCGTTTGACCGTCACTTTGAAAACGTCATAACTAATTCATACTAAATCAGAAAAATGCAAATAAGATACCAAAATGTTTAAAAAAAATCACCTATATGTCAATGTCACTTGCATTCATGACAAAAGTGTTGGTAAATAGTCGCCGTGAGGAGACACAAGTAGCAGCCAAAGTTATTCTCAAAGAATAAAGTAGCAGCCGAAGTTTCTCTAAAAAAAGTAGCAGCCAAAGAAAATATGAGAGGAAGATTTTCACAAGTACTATTGTAAGGGCATATTTATCCCCAAGATGTTTTGGTGATTGATGACAATGCTTGTGCGGACTAATCGTGTGCGTTAAGTTCTTTCAGAGATTCATCCTTTGGCACGAGACGATTATCTCCCCTCGGTGTTTTATTCAAGACGGTGTAGCTCCTTCGTCTCGTTGTTGGTGGACTAGTTTCGTAGGAGTCACCGTACTATCAAGAGGGGATCCGCTTTGGTAAGGCTAGGGTGGAATCAACACGTACACATCCATATTACACCCGTCGTTTTCCTTCCGCTTCATTGGAGCTGCCCTTTCTCCCCTGAGTATGCCTTGTCCTACCCCAGCGGTAGTACCGCGGTCCACAGCGGTAGTACCGTCGAAGCACCCCAGCGGTAGTACCGCTCCCAGAGCAGTAGTACCGCTCCCAAGCGGTAGTACCGCTTGTGGTCTTCGGCCGTAGTACCGCAGTGCATCCGGGCTACTGCCGCCTCGATTCGAGAATGAAGTTTTTCGTGTCGGGTTTTGCGGTACTAAGGGCGGTAGTAGTGGCGGTAGTACCGCTCCAAGCGGTAGTACCGCGCCTACCCCCACGGTAGTACCGCCCAGGGGTCAGGACCCTGTCAGCGCGGCAGTACCGCTGGGTATGAGCGGTAGTACCGCCCTAATCGGTAGTACCGTTCTTCCCAAGCGGTAGTACCGCTCTGTGCGGGGCTGCTTAGTGGAATAACGGTTGGTTTGGTTCCCCCACTATATAAAGGGGTCTTCTTCCCCAAAGTTGACCTACCTCTTTCCCCCAAAGCTCCATTGTTGCTCCAAGCTCCATTTTTGCCCGATCTCTCTCCCTAGCCAATCAAACTTGTTGATTTGCTCGGGATTGGTTGAGAAGGCCCAGATCTACACTTTCACCAAGAGAAATTTGATTCCCCCCATTTATCCCTAGCGGATCTTGTTACTCTTGGGTGTTGAGCACCCTAGACGGTTGAGGTCACCTCGAAGCCATACTCCATTGTGGTGAAGCTTCGTGGTGTTGTTAGGAGCCTCCAAGTGTTGTGGAGATAGCCCCAATCTTGTTTGTAAAGGTTCGGTCACCGCCTTCAAGGGCACCAATAGTGGAATCATGGCATCTCGCATTGTGTGAGGGCGTGAGGAGATTACGGTGGCCCTAGTGGCTTCTTGGGGAGCATTGTGCCTCCACACCGCTCTAACGGAGACGTACTTCCCCTTAAAAGGAAGGAACTTCGGTAACACATCCTCGTCTCCACCGGCTCCACTCTTGGTTATCTTGTGCCTTTACTTTTGCAAGCTTACTTGTGTTGTATCTATTGCTTGCTAGTGTGCTTGTTGTCTTTGCATCATATAGGTTGTCCACGTAGTTGCACATCTAGACAACCTATTTCGTTGCAACGTTTAAATTGTTAAAGAAAAGTATAAAAATTGTTAGTTGCCTATTCACCCCCCCCCTCTAGTCAACCATATCGATCCTTTCAATTGGTATCAGAGCCTCGTCTCTTTATTAAGGACTTTGCCATCCGAAGAGTATGGTTGACACCCACGACGGTGCGGAGGAGCACTCTGGTGTGAATCCCATCTCGTCTTCGGCCGAAGGGGGAACCTCGGTCTCACGTGAGGAATTCAATGTGGCTTTAGACACATTGAAAACCTCCATGACGGCCGAGGTTAAAAGCATGTTTTCTGAATTCCTAGACGGACTTAAACTATCTACCTCGCTGATGAAAGTGGGTGATCCCACTAACAAGGCGACGGATGCTACCTCCGACAAGAGGGAAGCTAACAATAAAAGAGTCCTTCTACTAGTGGTAGAAATGGCACCAGCATCTTTGCCAATGTGGAACCTCCAGTGTATAGAGGACCGATCCCCTCTACTCACTTGAATCATGCCGGTCCTCCTCCTAAATATGTGAAAAATGAAGATTTTGATTCTTGGGTTTATTGCTTCAAGCGTCATTTAAAACATGTGAATACTAACCTTTGGAGAATCATTGAAGAAGGTTTCTATCCTCATGACCCAAGCAACTTCACCCCTCGAGAAGAAGTGGACAATCAATTCAATGAGAGTGCTCTCTTCATCATCCAAGATGCAATTCTTCCCGAAGATCTCCCTCACCTTCGACCTCATGTCATGGCTAAAGAAGCATGGAAATGTGTTGAGTCTCTCTATTGAGGAAGTGCTAGCATCCAACGCTCCAACTATGAAGTGGTGCAAGATGAAGCCGATGAGTTTGCAATGAAAGAGGATGAAGAACCTCGTGATCTCTTTCGAAGAGTGACCAAACTCGCGGTCGCACTCCAAGATCATGGGAGCAAGGACACGGATGACAATTGGATCAAGCGCAAGTTCCTCAAGGCCATGATACCCTACAACAAGGCCATGTACTCTGTCATTCGTCAAAGACCGGACTTCCACTCCATGACCTCAGGTGAAGTGTTGGATGAGTTTGTTGCAATGAGCATCTTGGACAAGACCGCCGACAATGCGGTGCTCCGTTATCAAAGGGCAAAGAAGCCCAATCTTGCCTTGAAGGCCAAGTTTAGTGTGGAAGAAGAAGAAGAAGAAGAAGAGGAAGATGAGGAGAGCAACCCCGAGGACACGAAGTATGATTATCATGAGCACATGGCTCTTGCCTCAAGACAATTTTGGAGTAAGAACAATACAAGACCCAACTTCAACAAGAACAACTCAAGTGGCCTCAAGGGCAAGCAACGAGTTAGAACTTGTTTCAACTGTGGCAATGTGAGCCATTTCATTGCGGATTGTCCTTACGAGAAGCGGGAAGACAATGGTGGCAAGTTCATCCGAAAAGACAAAGCCAAGTCCTTCCCCAACAAGAACAACTTCACCAAGAAGACTCCTACTCGCGGGTTGGTGGTTCATGAAGAATACCGTGAGGATGACGATGATGATGAAGATAGTGAAACAATGGCCATGGCATCCTTTGCCATTGTCACAACTCCCCGGGTGTCTCTCTTCGATTCACCTAACGAGAACATCACCGCCAAGTGCCTCATGGCTAAGGCCACCAACAAGGTAACCCCCAATATCAAAACCAGCATTATTCCTAATCCTCCTTCAACGGATGACTTTGATAATGGTAAGAGGTCTAATGAGGAGGTTAATGAATTTGAGTCCTTCATGAGTAAGCTCAAGGGAAAATCCAAGAAACACTTCGTTGCTCTCTTGGAACAACTTGGTGAAGCCAATGACATGATAGAGGCTCACGAAGAAATCATCTCTAAGATGGAAGGTCATAGTCGTGATTACGCCGATGAGATATCAGATCTATCTAATGATCTTGAGAAAGAGCGTGGGCATCGTTTGGCTCTTGAGGAGTCACACAACGATGACCATGCCAAATTAAAGAAAGATCTTGATCATGCTCTTGTTGTGTCTCGTGTTCTAACTTCTGAGAAGGCTAAACTTGGGGTTGATCATGCTAGACTCAAGGAGGAGTTTGATGTACTTTACAAGGCCCATAAGGTCTTGAAAGGCGCTCATGCAAACCTCAAGGAGTCTCATGCTCAACTCCAAGTTAAGCTTACCAAGGAAAAGGCCACATTTCCTCACATGGTATTAATTGATAATGCAAATGCTTCTAACCCATGTTGTGAGCATGTGCATCTTGTGGAGGAGAATGCCAAGTTGCAGGAACAACTCGAGAAAGGTCTTGTGTCATGCATACAAGGCGAGAAGAACCTAAATGACCTTTTGAGCAATCAAAAGGAAGTTGTGGGCAAGGAGGGAGTTGGGTTCACGCCCAAGTCCAAGAACAAGAAGAACAAGGAGAAGAATAACAAGACCAATCGACCTCCTCCGCTCAAGCAAACCTTTGTGAAGGAGGGAGAGGGTGCTCCTAAGGATAAGAATAACAATGTGAAGAGTGGTGATGCCAAAGAGCGCAAGGCCATCTCTCCCAACAAAGCCGGCGACTTTAACCCCTCTTATGTGTTGTGCCGTGCTAGTGATGGGCATGTTTATGCTAAATTTGTTGGTTCTTCTTATGAGTACATTGAATGGTCTATTTGGGTTCCTAAGACCCTTGTTACTAAGATCAAAGGACCCATTACTCAATGGGTACCTAAAACCAAGCATTGATATCTTGTAGGTGTTTGCTTCCGGTGGGGGATCATGGTTGCTCGATAGTGGAGCGACAAATCATATGACCGGGAGCAAAGACTTGGTGGTGGACGTGCACAAGATCCCATCTATGCCCACCAATGTCGAATGGGGTGATGCCTCACATTCTAAGGTATTGGGTCTTGGCAAGGTTGTCATTTCTCATGATCTAACGATCGAGAAAGTCATGCTTGTTGAGTCCCTTGCATTCATTTTACTTTCCGTTCGTCAACTCGCACTCATGGGCTTTGCCACCTTCTTTGATATTGATACCGTGGCCCTCTTGTGGAGCAAGACTCTTAAAGTAGCCTTTATTGGGCATGTCGAGAACGGTCTCTATGTGATTAACTTTTCGGAGCAACCCACTAAGACCGTGACATGCCTAATGGCTAAAGTTGATGTGGGATGGCTTTGGCATCGCCATTTAGCCCACGTCAATATGAGATCTTTGCAAATACTTCTCAAGGGGGACCATGTTCATGGACTAACGAATGCTAGTTTTGCCAAAGATCGTGTTTGCAGTGCTTGTATCGAAGGAAAGCTTCATGAGACGGCTCACCCTCCCACGACTATCATCTACTCGAAGAGACCCTTGGAGCTCCTGCACATGGACCTCTTCGGGCCTTCATGCTTTGATAGTCTTAGGGGTAGAAAGTATTGCTTGGTGATTGTGGATGATTATTCAAGATACACTTGGGTATACTTCTTCAAGAGGAAGAGTGAGACTCAACAAACCGTCATCGACTTTGCAAATGAAGCTCAACGTCAACATAATGCAAAGATCGGACAAAAAATCAAACGAGAGCACATTTTTCTTTTCTTTATGAAACCCGTTTCCAAAGGGTACGACCATGCCTCTCACGGAAGCAAATCTATGTCTCTCACGAAAGCAAAACCGTGCCTCTCACGAAAGGAAAAAAGAGAAACACATTTTTTCTGTTTTTGAGAGGCACGGTCACGCCTCACGCGGAGCAAAACTGTGCCTCTTGTGGAAGCGAAACCGTGCCTATCACAAAAGGGAAAAAATGCATTTTTTTCCTGTTTCTGACGGGCACGGTCATCTCTCGTGGAAGTAAAACCGTACCTCTCACGGAAGGACAAAAAGAGAAAACAAGTTTTATTTTCATTTCTGAGAGGCATGTATGTGCCTCTCGCGGAAGCAAAACCGTGCCTCTCATGGAAGAAAAAAAGAAAATGCGTTTTTTCATTTCTGAAAGGCATGGAAGCAAATCCGTGCCTCTTGCGGAAGCAAAAAAAGCGCATTTTCTCGTGAAAAAAACCTATTTTTTAAAAACCGATGAAAAACCGAAAATCTAAAGAAAAAAATATGAAAAAACATCTAAAAGGCTGAAAACGCGTGCGGAAAAGAAATTCCGGAGGGAGCGCCCAGAGCGCGACACTGGCGCGCTCTCAGCCCACCCAAATGACCCTTGGGGAGGCTCCCGAAGGAGCGCTCCTTAATTAGTCGCTCTCATATCTTGCCTCCAACTCTTTTTTAGATAAATATCTCACCTTCAGCTAGTCTGGCTTCGGGCTCACTGGCGTGGCGAGAGAGTTGGGCCAGTCCATGAGCGCGGGAGGCCACAACCCCCTTTTCCTGTTTTTTTACGTTTTTGGTATTCTTTTTACTTTTATTTTTGTACTATTATTTATACTTTAAAATATTCTAAATATATATATTACAAAAAACACTCTTCAAAACATATTTGAAAAATATTATTTGAAAAAATATTGATCATGTATATAGAATTGTTGAACAAGTATTTAAAAATATTGAACAAGTATTTCAAAATATTAAATAAGTATTTGAAAAAAATGTTGATCATGTATTTGAAAAATATTGAACAAGAATCTAAAAAATGTTGAACAAGCATTTTGAAAATATTGATAACGTACATACAAATGTTGAACAAGTATTAGAAAAATGTTTAAAAAGTATTTTAAAAAATGTTGATCATGTATATAAGAATGTAAATGAAAAAAAAGAAACAAAGGAAACCCAAAAAAATGAAAACAAAAAAAGAAACAACATAAACCAAAGGAAAATGAAAATGAAATTAACTAAAGAAACAAATGAAAAACACGGAGAAGAAGAAAATGCAAAAGAAAACAAAAAAATAAAAAATGGAGAAAACCCGACTTGACTCGCTTCAAGTAGGACGCACCCCCTTTACCTAATGCCTTCCACCTCGCTGAATGCGATAAATAGTCGCCGCGAGGAGACACAAGTAGCAGCCGAAGTTATTCTCAAAGAATAAAGGAGCAGCCGAAGTTTGTCTAAAAAAAGTAGCAGCCAAAGAAAATATGAGAGGAAGATTTTCACAAATATTATGTTCGTAGTGTTTTAATTTTTACGTGATATATGAAACTCTGACAACCCCCCTCTCGTATTTACTAGTACAACATTTAGGCAAACAATTGGAGAAAGTGAAGATAAATTTGGTTACATTATTTGAATGTTTTAGATAATGTGGTTGTTGCCCTCAAGTACCCAACCTGCCCATTGCACCTCTCATTTTAAAGGCACTCACAGGTTGAGGTTAGCATGATTAGGTCTACCTATTTTCTCCTTTGTACCCCCTCTTGTATTCACTAGTACAATGTTTAGGCAAAAAAATGGAGGAAGTGAAAATAAATTTGGTTACATTATTTGAATGTTTTAGATAATGTGGTTGTGGCCCTCAAGTACCCAACCTGCCCATTGCACCTCTCATTTTAAAGGCACTCACATGTTGAGGTTAGCATGATTGGGTCTAGCTATTTTCTCCTTTGTACTCCCTGTGTAAACTAATATAAGACTTTTTAGACCACTACTTTAGTGATCTGACAGAGCAATATTTTTATAGGGATAATTGGTTTTATGCCCCTAGTTGTGTCCCACTCGACAGGATTGCCCCTAATTTCCAAAAGCCAACGGTTCTGTCCAACCCACTTTGATCGTCTTGTGTTTTTGCCCTTTGACCGTTTGACCGTCACTTTGAAAACTTCATAACTAATTCATACTAAATCAGAAAAATGCAAATAAGATACCAAAATGTTTGAAAAAAAATCACCTGTATGTCAATGTCACTTGCATTCATGACAAAAGTGTTGGTAAATAGTCGCTATGAGGAGACACAAGTAGCAGCCAAAGTTATTCTCAAAGAATAAAGTAGCAGCCGAAGTTTCTCTAAAAAAAAGTAGCAGCCAAAGAAAATATGAGAGGAAGATTTTCACAAGTACTATTGTAAGGGCATATTTATCCCCAAGATGTTTTGGTGATTGATGACAATGCTCATGCGGACTAATCGTGTGCGTTAAGTTCTTTCAGAGATTCATCCTTTGGCACGAGACGATTATCTCCCCTCGGTGTTTTATTCAAGACGGTGTAGCTCCTTCGTCTCGTTGTTGGTGGACTAGTTTCGTAGGAGTCACCGTACTATCAAGAGGGGATCCGCTTTGGTAAGGCTAGGGTGGAATCAACACGTACACATCCATATTACACCCGTCGTTTTCCTTCCGCTTCATTGGAGCCGCCCTTTTTCCCCTGAGTATGCCTTGTCGTGCCCCAGCGGTAGTACCACGGTCCACAGCGGTAGTATCGCCGAAGCACCCCAGCGGTAGTACCGCTCCCAGAGCGGTAGTACCGCTCCCAAGCGGTAGTACCGCTCTCCGAGCGATAGTACCGCTTATGGTCTTCGGCCGTAGTACCGCAGTGCTTCTGGGCTACTGCCGCCTCGATTCGAGAACGAAGTTTTTCGTGTCGGGTTTTGCGGTACTAAGGGCGGTAGTAGTGGCGGTAGTACCGCTCCAAGCAGTAGTACCGCGCCTACCCCCATGGTAGTACCGCCCAGGGGTCAGGACCCTGTCAGCGCGGCAGTACCGCTGGGTATGAGCGGTAGTACCGCCCTAAGCGGTAGTACCGTTCTTCCCAAGCGGTAGTACCGCTCTGTGCGGGGCTGCTCAGTGGAATAACGGTTGGTTTGGTTCCCCCACTATATAAAGGGGTCTTCTTCCCCAAAGTTGACCTACCTCTTTCCCCCAAAGCTCCATTGTTGCTCCAAGCTCAATTTTCGCCCGATCTCTCTCCCTAGCCAATCAAACTTGTTGATTTGCTCGGGATTGGTTGAGAAGGCCCAGATCTACACTTCCACCAAGAGAAATTTGATTCCCCCACTTATCCCTAGCGGATCTTGTTACTCTTGGGTGTTGAGCACCCTAGACGGTTGAGGTCACCTCGAAGCCATACTCCATTGTGGTGAAGCTTCGTGGTGTTGTTGGGAGCCTCCAAGTGTTGTGGAGATAGCCCCAATCTTGTTTGTAAAGGTTCAGTCGCCGCCTTCAAGGGCACCAATAGTGGAATCACAGCATCTCGCATTGTGTGAGGGCGTGAGGAGATTACGGTGGCCCTAGTGGCTTCTTGGGGAGCATTGTGCCTCCACACCGCTAATAGAGACGTACTTTCCCTTAAAAGGAAGGAACTTCGGTAAAACATCCTTGTCTCCACCGGCTCCACTCTTGGTTATCTTGTGCCTTTACTTTTGCAAGCTTACTTGTGTTGTATCTATTGCTTGCTAGTGTGCTTGTTGTCTTTGCATCATATAGGTTGTCCACGTAGTTGCACATCTAGACAACCTATTTCGTTGCAAGGTTTAAATTGTTAAAGAAAAGTCTAAAATTTATTAGTTGCCTATTCACCCCCCCTCTAGTCAACCATATCGATCATTTCAATTGGTATCAGAGCCTCGTCTCTTTATTAAGGACTTTGCCATCCGAATAGTATGGTTTACACCCACGACGGTGCGGAGGAGCACTCCGGTGTGAATCCCATCTCGTCTTCGGCCGAAGGGGGAACCTCGGTCTCACGTGAGGAATTCAATGTGGCTTTAGACACATTGAAAACCTCCATGACGACCGAGGTTAAAAGCATGTTTTCTGAATTCCTAGACGGACTTAAACTATCTACCTCGCCGATGAAAGTGGGTGATCCCACTAACAAGGCGACGAATGCTACCTCCGACAAGGGGGAAGCTAACAGTGAAAAGAGTCCTTCTACTAGTGGTAGAAATGGCACCGACATCTTTGCCAATGTGGAACCTCCAGTGTATAGAGGACCGATCCCCTCTACTCACTTGAATTATGCCGGTCCTCCTCCTAAATATGTGAAAAATGAAGATTTTCATTCTTGGGTTTATCGCTTCAAGCGTCATTTAAAACATGTGAATACTAACCTTTGGAGAATCATTGAAGAAGGTTTCTATCCTCATGACCCAAGCAACTTCACCCCTCGAGAAGAAGTGGACAATCAATTCAATGAGAGTGCTCTCTTCATCATCCAAGATGCAATTCTTCTCGAAGATCTCCCTCACCTTCGACCTCATGTCATGGCTAAAGAAGCATGTAAATGTGTTGAGTCTCTCTATCGAGGAAGTGCTAGCATCCAACGCTCCAACTATGAAGTGGTGCAACATGAAGCCGATGAGTTTGCAATGAAAGAGGATGAAGAACCTCGTGAGCTCTTTCGAAGAGTGACCAAACTCGCGGTCGCACTCCGAGATCATGGGAGCAAGGACACGGATGACAATTGGATCAAGCGCAAGTCCTCAAGGCCATGATGCCCTACAACAAGGCCATGTCCTCCGTCATTCGTCAAAGACCGGACTTCCACTCCATGACCTCAGGTGAAGTGTTGGATGAGTTTGTTGCAATGAGCATCTTGGACAAGACCGCCGACAATGCGGTGCTCCGTTCTCAAAGGGCAAAGAAGCCCAATCTTGCCTTGAAGGCCAAGGTTAGTGTGGAAGAAGAAGAAGAAGAGGAAGATGAGGAGAGCAACCCCGAGGACACAAAGTATGATTATCATGAGCACATGGCTCTTCCCTCAAGACAATTTTGGAGTAAGAAGAATACAAGACCCAACTTCAACAAGAACAACTCAAGTGGCCTCAAGGGCAAGCAACGAGTTAGAACTTGTTTCAACTGTGGCAATGTGAGCCATTTCATTGCGGATTGTCCTTACGAGAAGCGGGAAGACAATGGTGGCAAGTTCATCCGAAAAGACAAAGCCAAGTCCTTCCCCAACAAGAACAACTTCACCAAGAAGACTCCTACTCGCGGGTTGGTGGTTCAAGAAGAATACCGTGAGGATGACAATGATGATGAAGATAGTGAAACAATGGCCATGGCATCCGTTGTCATTGTCACAACTCCCCGGGTGTCTCTCTTCGATTCACCTAACAAGAACATCACCGCCAAGTGCCTCATGGCTAAGGCCACCAACAAGGTAACCCCCAATATCAAAACTAGCATTATTCCTAATCCTCCTTCAATGGATGACTTTGATAATGGTAAGAGGTCTAATGAGGAGGTTAATGAATTTGAGTCCTTCATGAGTAAGCTTAAGGGCAAATCCAAGAAACACTTCGTTGCTCTCTTGGAACAACTTGGTGAAGCCAATGACATGATAGAGGCTCACGAAGAAACCATCTCTAAGATGGAAGGTCATAGTTGTGATTACGCCGATGAGATATCGGATCTATCAAATGATCTTGAGAAAGAGCGTGGGCATCGTTTGGCTCTTGAGGAGTCACACAATGATGACCATGCCAAATTAAAGAAAGATCTTGATCATGCTCTTGTTGGGTCTCGTGTTCTAACTTCCGAGAAGGCTAAACTTGGGGTTGATAATGCTAGACTCAAGGAGGAGTTTGATGTACTTGACAAGGCCCATAAGGTCTTGAAAGGTGCTCATGCAAACCTCAAGGAGTCTCATGCTCAACTCCAAGTTAAGCTTACCAAGGAAAAGGCCACATTTCCTCACATGGTCTTAATTGATAATGCAAATGCTTCTAACCCATGTTGTGAGCATGTGCATCTTGTGGAGGAGAATGCCAAGTTGAAGGAACAACTCGAGAAAGGTCTTGTGTCATGCATACAAGGCGAGAAGAACCTAAATGACCTTTTGAGCAATCAAAAGGAAGTTGTGGGCAAGGAGGGAGTTGGGTTCACGTCCAAGTCCAAGAACAAGAAGAACAAGGAGAAGAATAACAAGACCAATCGACCTCCCCCGCTCAAGCAAACCTTTGTGAAGGAGGGAAAGGGTGCTCCTAAGGAGAAGAATAACAATGTGAAGAGTGGTGATGACAAAGAGCGCAAGGCCATCTCTCCCAACAAAGCCGGCGACTTTAACCCCTCTTATGTGTTGTGCCGTGCTAGTGATGGGCATGTTTATGCTAAATTTGTTGGTTCTTCTTATGAGTACATTGAATGGTCTATTTGGGTTCCTAAGACCCTTGTTACTAAGATCAAAGGACCCATTACTCAATGGGTACCTAAAACCAAGCATTGATATCTTGTAGGTGTTTGCTTCCGGTGGGGGATCATGGTTGCTCGATAGTGGAGCAACAAATCATATGACCGGGAGAAAAGACTTTGTGGTGGACGTGCACAAGATCCCATCTATGCCCACCAATGTCGAATGGGGTGATGCCTCACATTCTAAGGTATTGGGTCTTGGCAAGGTTGTCATTTCTCATGATCTAACGATCGAGAAAGTCATGCTTGTTGAGTCCCTTGCGTTCAATTTACTTTCCGTTTGTCAACTCGCACTCATGGGCTTTTCCACCCTTCTTTGATATTGATACCGTGTCCCTCTTGTGGAGCAAGACTCTTAAAGTAGCCTTTGTTGGGCATGTCGAGAATGGTCTCTATGTGATTAACTTTTCGGAGCAACCCACTAAGACCGCGACATGCCTAATGGCTAAAGTTGATGTGGGATGGCTTTGGCATCGCCATTTAGCCCACGTCAATATGAGATCTTTGCAAAGTCTTCTCAAGGGGGACCATGTTCATGGACTAACGAATGTTAGTTTTGCCAAAGATCGTGTTTGCAGTGCTTGTATCGAAGGAAAGCTTCATGAGACGGCTCACCCTCCCACTACTATCATCTACTCGAAGAGACCCTTGGAGCTCCTGCACATGGACCTCTCCGGGCCTCCATCCTTTGATAGTCTTGGGGGTAGAAAGTATTGCTTGGTGATTGTGGATGATTATTCAAGATACACTTGGGTATACTTCTTCAAGAGGAAGAGTGAGACTCAACAAACCGTCATCGACTTTGCAAATGAAGCTCAACGTCAACATAAAGCAAAGATCTTGACAATAAGAAGTGACAACGGCACCGAATTCAAGAACTACACCTTGGATGAGTTTCTTAGTGATGAGGGGTTCAAGCACCAATACTCTGCACCATACACCCCTCAACAAAATGGTGTTGCGGAGAGGAAGAACCGGACGTTGATGGATGCGGCATGGACCATGATGGTGGAGTTCAAGTCCCCATACAACTTTTGGGCCGGAGCCATCAACACTGCATGTCATGCATCCAATCGGCTCTATCTCCGCAAAGGCTTGAACAAGACTCCATATGATATACTCATCGGGAACAAGCCCAATCTCAAGTACTTCCGGGTGTTCGGGTGTAAGTGTTTCATTCTCAAGAAAGGTGTTCGTTTATCTAAATTTGAGGCTAGAGCTCATGAGGGCATATTTGTTGGCTATGCTACAAACTCTCATGCTTACCGTGTTCTCAACAAGTCCAATGGACTCATTGAGGAGACGTGTAACGTGGAGTTCGACGAAAATAACGGCTCCCAAGTGGAGCAAAGTGGTACTTGTGATGTAGGTGATGAAATTCCTCCCCAAGCCATAAGAAGAATGGCTATTGGTCATATTCTACCCATTGAGGAACCCTTGTGGCCGAAGGAGAAGGACAATGCTCCACTGCAGTGGAGCCTTCCTCCTCGCGCCAGTAGGCAGAGGAGGGACTCGGCGCACGCGCCCGAGCTCGCCACGCCACCACCCTGCTCGTCTGCTTCGCCTGAGGCCACCACGACGCCTCGCGCCTTCTCCCCGGCCTCCCCTCGACCCCTGGACACCGCACTCTCCCCTCTTCGCTCCTCTCTCGCCGTTCCCCACCACAGCCGAGCGCGCCCATCGCCGCCGACGCCGTTTACCGGGGCCACAGCCACCCCCTCGCTCCCTCTATGCATCCCTGAGCTCCGCCCTGACCCCGTGGAGCTACACACGCGACGCACGCGGCCAGAGGAGGCCGCAGTCGACCGGAGCGTCGTCGTCTTCATCTCCGGTGCCCGGAGATCGCCGTCGTCAATTCGCCGTTGCAGAGGCTTCCCCGAGCCCACCGAGCTTCTCTCCCGACCCCTCGTGAGCCCCTGTCCATTTCCCCTCTCTCCCCGTGCCGTCCGCGCCTTCTAACCACCCCGGCTGTCGGAGCCGATAGTTCCTCGCCGCCGGCGATGACACAGACGGGGCTAGAGCCACCGTAGCTAACCCCCGAGCACGGCAACGTGCTCAGCACCCTTCCAGGAGCCGAGCGCGCCCACCCGTGCGACCTGCCGTGCCCCCTAGCGCCAACCCCGACCTCGCCGTGCTCCGGCCGCCGCCCCGCTCGCCGCCGTCGCCAAATCCGACCTCCCCAGCACGAACGGATGCCACGATTCGATGCGCGCACACACCAGCTACGCGTAGAGCCCCTCAGTCTCCGATTTGGTCGCCGGAGGAGGAATTCCGACCCCCTCCGCCGTCTCTGGCTCCGCCGGTGACGAGCCGCGGGTCAACTCCGGCGAGTTGACCCGGGGTTTGACCCCCCTGACGTGTGGGCCCAGGCGCCTGCTAGATTAGTGTTAGATTAGTTAGCACTAATTAACCTAGCTAATTAGATAGGCCACTGACATGCGGGCCCCGCCCGGCTAACTAAGTTAGTTAGGGCTAACTAACTTGGTTAGTCGACTGGGTCACTGACCAGTGGACCCCACTGGTCAGGTTTGACCTGGTCGACGCCTTTGACCTGCTGACATCACCCCGGCGTCATGCTGACGCAATATTCCTTTTCTGGAATTTAGTTTATTTTATAAATAATCAGGAAATTCCAGAAAATTGTAAAAACTTCTAAAAATCATAGAAATTCAACCGTAACTCCAAATTAAATAATTTATATATGAAAAATTATCAAAAAAATTCAAGGAATCCATCTGTACCATTTTCATGCATGTTAGAACAACTTATCACTACTATTTAGGGCAAATGAAGTGAATGACATTTAAATAACCACATATGGAGTTTGAATTTGAATCTTGGATTCAAACCAACTTCATTTAATCTGGTTTTAGGTGCATTAGCCCAAAACACATTCATATTGCCATGTCATAGCATGCATCATATTGTGCATTGCATTGATCGTGTTTTTCTGTATTTGCCGGTAATTGTCCCCTCTCAATAGGCGTGTACCGACGATGTGATCGATGACACCGATGAAGAGCTATATTATCTTCAGAAGTGCCAGGCAAGCAAAACCCCCTTGTTCATTCCGATACAATCCTACTCTCTCGCTCTTGCTCTCTTTACTGCATTAGGACAACAACGATTCAACTGTTACTTGCTGCGGTAGCTGAACCCCTTTATCCTTTGCATGACCTGTCATTGCCACAGTAAATAGATGAAACCCACTAGCATGAGTAGGAGTTGTTTGAGCCCTGATGTGCCTACTCATTTATGTTTGTTGTCATGCCTGCTACTGCTTAGAGTTGAGTCGGGTCTGATTCATCGGGGATGAATCAGAGGCGTGTGAACATGTCCTACTGTGTGTGAGCTAAGTGTGTGAACACGTTTTGGTAATGGTAGCGGTGAGAGGCCATGTAGGAGTACATGGTGGGTTGTCTCATTGCAGCCGTCCTCAGGAACTGAGTTCTGTGTTTGTGATCCATGATTCAGTTACTACCATACATTGGGCCCTGAAACTGACCCCGCTCGACTTCTTATTCACCCTTGTCCTCTGTCCAGGAGTTGCAAGTAGTTTCTGGTGTTTGTAGCTTACTGGAGGCCGTGGATAGCGCTGACCGTAGGGGTGGGCTGTGATGCGGTAGGTACGTGGCACGGTGTACCGGATGCCCGTTTGGTATCTCGGGAACCCTGTTCACATCGTTTGGGGCTGTGAGCGAAACTCCGGCCGGATCTCCTCATGGATGGAACCCGAATAGGCGATAAACCTGGACTAGAGACTTGAGTGTTTAGGTAGGTCGTGGTCTACACCCACGTCGGCTTTCGCTTGAAGTCTGCCGAGCACATGTCGTGTGCAGACGCTAAGTGGTGGAAACATGTATGAAGAAGTACACCCCTGCAGGGTTATCATCATCTATTCGAATAGCCGTGTCCGCGGAAAAGGACTTCTGGGTTGCTTATATCAGTTCATAGACAAGTGAAAGTGGATACTTTAAAATACGCAAGATAAGCGTGAGTGCTATGGATGGCGTTCTCGTAGGGAGACGGGAGCGGATCCATAGTGGTGTATTGATATGGTGAATATGTGGACTCGTGTGCGCCACCTCAAAAGAGTTACATTGCAGTCGTAGTTCAGGACAGCCACCGAGTCAAAGCTGGCTTGCTGCAGTTAAACTCCACCATCCCCTTTGTTGATAATGATGCATATGTAGTTAGTTCTGATGTAAGTCTTGCTGGGTACATTTGTACTCACGTTTGCCTATTTTATGTTTTGCAGAGAGACTTCGGTCTCACTAGTAGTTTCGCGTGGACTTCGATGTTTAGCTTGTTACCTCAGCTACGATCTTGTGCCTCGGCAGGATTGGTAGATAGTCAGGCTTCTCAGCCTTTTTCATTTATAGATGTCTGTACTCAGACATGATAGCTTCCGCTTGTGCTTTGATTTGTATGCTCTGATTGTTGGGTCATGAGACCCATGTTTGTAATATCTCGCTCCTCGGAGCCTATTGAATAAATTACTTGAGTCGTAGAGTCATGTTGTGATGCCATGTTGTATTTGCACATATCGAGCATATTGTGTGTATGCTATTGAAATGCTTGGTATGTGTGGGATCTGACCATCTAGTTGTTTATATTTAGTAGCCTCTCTTACCGGGAAATGTCTCCTAGTGTTTCCACCGAGCCATGGTAGCTTGCTACTGCTCCGGAACACTTAGGCTGGCCGGCATGTGTCCTTCTTCGCTCCTGTGTCTGTCCCTTCGGGGAAATGTCACGCGATGATTACCGGAGTCCTGTTAGCCCGCTACAGCCCGGTTCACCGGAGTCCTGCTAGCCCAGTGCTACAGCCTGGATTCACTCGCTGATGACCGACACGTTCGATGCTGGGTCATGGATGCCTGTCCCTGTAAGTCTGTGCCACTTTGGGTTTACGACTAGCCATGTCAGCCCGGGCTCCTTATCATATGGATGCTAGCGACACTGTCATATACGTGTGCCAAAAGGCGCAAACGGTCCCGGGGAAAGGTAAGGCGACACCCGTGGGGATACCGTGCGTGAGGCCGCAAAGTGATATGATGTGTTACATGCTAGATCTATGTGGTACTGAGTCGGGGTCCTGACAGCGTTGGTATCAGAGCTTGACTGCCTGTAGGATTACCAAGCCAAACTGGTCGAAGTTGAGTCTAGAAATTCTTTAGTTATATAAGGGAATTGATTGTGGGATGGAACGTAAGGCTCTTTTTACTCCTTATACCTCATGGCCTTCTGATCTGAGTCATCATCTTCTCTTCTACGGGGATTAAGAACTAGGCTACGTCTTCTTTCTACTAGGATCATGTGTTACTAATCAGTAGACTTATAAGATTGTTGGATTTAAGCTTGAGTTCAGTTCCTACTACTTTTGTATGTTAACTGTTGATCTCCAAACCTTGATATTGTGCTTCTGAGTGGTTATGCCACCATTTTTGTGAATGTCTCAAATCTTTTTGAGCATTTACAGCCGTTATGCTGCCCGAGTCATCCCAGGTTTCTAAATAGTTTGAAGCAATTTGCAAATTCCTTCCTCCCGCTCCGATGTTCCTTTGGGCCAGATTAACCACACTAATCGGTGTGTTGAGGTAATTATTGCCTCGACATATATGTTGAAATTATTATTATGACCCTAAGTGCTTAGGGGATCATCTAGTAATTTAGCCATGATTTGTGTTCCCAGTGTGATGATTCTGGCCATCATTCTCGAAAGCATCCCGTGATGTTATTAGTTAGTAGGCATTCTATTTCTGGGTTTTGAACCCGAGATTCACTCTACTTACTTCATGTTGATAGTGTTTGCTAGTGCCTTTAGGATATTAGTAACCTTTGCGATAGTCCTCGAGGTCCGTGGTATATCGTTCTTCCAAATACCATGAACCTTTATGGCAGAAGTTTGTTGGATCAAAAGATCACAACAGGCCCTCTAGGAGTTCTCCATGCTATATTGTGACTCTGCCAGCTCAACCTTTCTGCATGGGTTATCCGGAAGAATTATGTTGAACTTTGTTCGGCATACCAACGCATGTATCCACAACTCAGAAAGTTATATGTTCCTTTGAGTTGTCTCTCTTTAGTTGCATTCTGACCTTCGTCTATCAATTGATAGTCAAGAGTATGCGTGCGTTCGTTTATCGATGCCTATTACTCTTGTGGTCCGTCAAGCCATTCTATCGCAGAATGACTAGGAGAAACAGACTCCAGTACCTCTTCCATATCCAGGATTGTGTCAAAAAAGTTGTGCTCCGCAGATCAAATTACTAATCCAGCTTTTGTTCTGTTCTACCTTGGAGTATTACCCCCTTTATGTCAGAATTGTCATGAGAACTGCACCAACTCTCATGAATTTTGACGTAGTGATACTTCTCATCATCATTAGTCATTCCTCGGCCCTCGTGTTGATGCAACCGGAATACCGACAAATGAATTGTGATGTGTGAAATCAATACGCCTAGCAACCTCGTTGCTGGGTAGTTAAAGGACAATAATTTCATTCCTAGTGTGTTGGTTATTGAATCATCATTCTAAGATTGATCGTGCTACCTAGTCCATTCTCCTGGTCCACTCCTCGATCGATGAGTTAGGATTATTTCAAATCCTTGCTCTATTGATCATATCGTCTTGCCCTGAAAAGCAAGATTGTTCTCGAGCTTAGTAACATACCGGTGGTTCGTGATTTTCTGAATATCTTCTCAGAAGTATTACCAGGTTGTCACCTGACTGCTATGTTGAGTTCGTGATCAAGTTGGTTTATTCCTGTAAACTACCCCTTCTCCAAGAATCCGTGTTGGATACCCTGAGCTAGTTGGATAAGCTAAACAACAACTTGGAGAGTTGGAAGATAAAAGCTTGTCCGACTTAGTTCATGTTAAGTGATATCTTTTTGTGTGTGTGTGTGTGTTGAAGAAAGATGATATCTTCATCAATTGGTCCTTGTGAACAATTGTTGGATCTATTATCTTACCCAAACCTTTGATTGAGTATGGGCTATCATCCAATCAGACCAGAACCAACGATATTCATAATGTTGTCTTACTCGTGGTTGATCCCTCGAGCATACACCATTATATCTTTTGGGTCTGACCAATGCTATCACTTGTTCACTTAACTATGGAATTCCTTTTAAAAGGAAACCCAGATGAATTGTTGTTGTGCCCATTGACAACATCCTTGTCTTCTCCATAATTTTGCTGAACATTAAGCTAGTGTTGGAAACTTTTGAAAGCATTTGTTCATGCTAGCTCATGAAGCATATGTTCGGATGTAAGAAGTGACTTCCTCTAGTTCGTGTGCATTTGATGCAGGGTGCCGCCGTGAACTCGAGAAAGTCAATGTTGCTTCCTCTGGAATCATCGCAAGTCAGTCATGCACATGTGCGAAGAATTCTGTGGTTTGAAGACTTGCAACCTTCAATCTATATGTATCCCTAGCACACCAAGCCACTGATTGATTTGTTCAAGGAGAAGAAGTTCCTTCTTAAGAGTATACCTTATGCAAGGATTTGGATATCCTCGTTGATGGTTCCCCACCTGAACTCGGTAGTGTTTTATTATAAGACTACCATGTGGTCATGCTTGTCTGGGACAACGTGTTCACATGTTTGTAGCAGAACCAGCTCATGTTTTGGAGCTTGCTGTCGTAGTTCATTTCCTGAGAATCTCGCAACGTCATCTCGTCGATTTGTGTTGCAAACTTTCATTTTTCTTCCTAGACTCGATGAGTCTGGAATATCCTGACACCAACCAGATCTGAGTCTCAGGCAGATATGATGGTTGGAATATTTCCCAAGAACTATAATATTGGTCCCTCGATAACCGGTAAAGTGGATGTCGTGGCCAGCACCACCCAGCCGAAAGACCTATTATTGTAGTATCTTGATTGAAGAAGTTGGCCACCTCCTCATAAGGATTTCGTAGGATTTACCTCCTTAACTGTTCCTTATGGATTCTATTGCTCCCGAAGTCCGACCTTTTACTTGATGTTCTAGATATCAAACCATATCTATGAATGGGATACACTAGCACATCAAGGAGAACATTAGAAGCGGAGTGCTAAATGTCTCTCGGTCGATCATCCAGATTCTATCTCCTTGGCCCCGTCAAGGGTGAAATCTGAGAAGGTGTTATCTTCCTTTGCATCTGCATCCTCCATCACCATTCATCATGGTAGCAAGTTGTGTTGCCAGGATCCTTGACACGGATGTTGGTAAAACCTTGATGAATATGGAAATGCTCAAGTTCTTGAGAGCACGCTCAAGCGCTAGGTGTTATCATCGACGCTAACTGGGATTCCTCTCAGTTTCCTCGGCAATGCTATAACCATTCCAATAGTGGAATAACTCTCTAGTGTTGGGTTCTTCCCCAGTTACTAGAATCATTCCCAGCATTTGCATTTTGTTCCCAGCTTGCACCGCCAATGTGCCATTCTACCATGGGTCTCCTCCATTTCCGGTGATAAGCAAATTCATCCATTACGTTGTCTTCAACAAGGTAATCCACATCATCCAAGTCCGAGTATGCCATTCTACCGACCCCCTCCAAACGATCGTTGTGAATTGCCTTAGGCTGGTATGAAGAGCTTCAATGATCTATGAATCAAAGGTAATTCTTTTTGCCACTTAAGGGGAGATATCTACGAGTCACGGTTCCGAAGGTCTCGTTGTGGTATCATGGCAACTCAACTCCTCGCTACGTTGACAACCGTTCACCACCTTCTTAGGTGTGGAATCGTTGTCTACCTAGTGAACCTTCGTCATCTGCCTCACTCCATTCTTATGGATGTGTGCTTCGTCCCTCAGCCCGAGAGATGGTTCTATGTCTCATTCCGTGAGTTAATCCTGAGTTGTTCGTTCTTTGAGAAGATTGATTCTTCTAGAGTTTTCCTTCCCTCTTCTTGTCATGTTAGTTGGAGTTCTTAGAGAAAGACTTCGAGACAATGATGGTGATCGAATCAACGCTCTTATGAAGTGCACCCTGGATCGTGAAGATTATACTAGTTGCGTTTCCCCTTCACCTTACCCTACGCTTGAATCTCGGGACGAGATTTTTGTTTAGTGGGGGTGAGTTGTCACATCCCTAGCTGCTGGTAGTGCTCTAGGCTAGCTCATGTGTGCATCATGTTTAAATTCTGAAAATTTGAAATGAGGGAATTTTGGAAGCCTCAAAAACTTAAATAAAAGAGGGGCAAAAACCCTAGAAATCTCATTCATTGCTCCAAAATGCTCTTCTTAAATGTTTGATAATTTTTGGCAAGGGTTCTGGTCCCAACCAAAATATTGAACATTTTTAAGGATTTATTTTTGGGACTTTGAATTTAATTCATTAGCTATTTGAATTTGAATTATATTCATATAATTAGAATATAATTTCAAATATCCCTGAATTATTTTATAAGCTTTTGGAAAAGTCCATCTAGCAATATAAAATATTCAGAGGAGTTTTTGGCATTGTTTGAATTATTTTAAATTCAAAACAGTGGCAAAATAAATTAAATAAAACAAAACAGAAGAAAAAAATAAAACAGAGCAGAAAGCCTACCTGGCCTTACCCGTGCAGCCCACCAGAGCCGGCCCAGCTCCTGTGCTGGTCCAGCACTGTGCGGCCCAGCCCACCTCCTCCTCCCTGTCGCCTTCCTCCTCGCGCCAGTAGGCAGAGGAGGGACTCGGCGCACGCGCCCGAGCTCGCCACGCCACCACCCTGCTCGTCTGCTTCGCCTGAGGCCACCACGACGCCTCGCGCCTTCTCCCCGGCCTCCCCTCGACCCCTGGACACCGCACTCTCCCCTCTTCGCTCCTCTCTCGCCGTTCCCCACCACAGCCGAGCGCGCCCATCGCCGCCGACGCCGTTTACCGGGGCCACAGCCACCCCCTCGCTCCCTCTATGCATCCCTGAGCTCCGCCCTGACCCCGTGGAGCTACACACGCGACGCACGCGGCCAGAGGAGGCCGCAGTCGACCGGAGCGTCGTCGTCTTCATCTCCGGTGCCCGGAGATCGCCGTCGTCAATTCGCCGTTGCAGAGGCTTCCCCGAGCCCACCGAGCTTCTCTCCCGACCCCTCGTGAGCCCCTGTCCATTTCCCCTCTCTCCCCGTGCCGTCCGCGCCTTCTAACCACCCCGGCTGTCGGAGCCGATAGTTCCTCGCCGCCGGCGATGACACAGACGGGGCTAGAGCCACTGTAGCTAACCCCCGAGCACGGCAACGTGCTCAGCACCCTTCCAGGAGCCGAGCGCGCCCACCCGTGCGACCTGCCGTGCCCCCTAGCGCCAACCCCGACCTCGCCGTGCTCCGGCCGCCGCCCCGCTCGCCGCCGTCGCCAAATCCGACCTCCCCAGCACGAACGGATGCCACGATTCGATGCGCGCACACACCAGCTACGCGTAGAGCCCCTCAGTCTCCGATTTGGTCGCCGGAGGAGGAATTCCGACCCCCTCCGCCGTCTCTGGCTCCGCCGGCGACGAGCCGCGGGTCAACTCCGGCGAGTTGACCCGGGGTTTGACCCCCCTGACATGTGGGCCCAGGCGCCTGCTAGATTAGTGTTAGATTAGTTAGCACTAATTAACCTAGCTAATTAGATAGGCCACTGACATGCGGGCCCCGCCCGGCTAACTAAGTTAGTTAGGGCTAACTAACTTGGTTAGTCGACTGGGTCACTGACCAGTGGACCCCACTGGTCAGGTTTGACCTGGTCGACGCCTTTGACCTGCTGACATCACCCCGGCGTCATGCTGACGCAATATTCCTTTTCTGGAATTTAGTTTATTTTATAAATAATCAGGAAATTCCAGAAAATTGTAAAAACTTCTAAAAATCATAGAAATTCAACCGTAACTCCAAATTAAATAATTTATATATGAAAAATTATCAAAAAAATTCAAGGAATCCATATGTACCATTTTCATGCATGTTAGAACAACTTATCACTACTATTTAGGGCAAATGAAGTGAATGACATTTAAATAACCACATATGGAGTTTGAATTTGAATCTTGGATTCAAACCAACTTCATTTAATCTGGTTTTAGGTGCATTAGCCCAAAACACATTCATATTGCCATGTCATAGCATGCATCATATTGTGCATTGCATTGATCGTGTTTTTCTATATTTGCCGGTAATTGTCCCCTCTCGATAGGCGTGTACCGACGATGTGATCGATGACACCGATGAAGAGCTATATTATCTTCAGAAGTGCCAGGCAAGCAAAACCCCCTTGTTCATTCCGATACAATCCTACTCTCTCGCTCTTGCTCTCTTTACTGCATTAGGACAACAACGATTCAACTGTTACTTGCTGCGGTAGCTGAACCCCTTTATCCTTTGCATGACCTGTCATTGCCACAGTAAATAGATGAAACCCACTAGCATGAGTAGGAGTTGTTTGAGCCCTGATGTGCCTACTCATTTATGTTTGTTGTCATGCCTGCTACTGCTTAGAGTTGAGTCGGGTCTGATTCATCGGGGATGAATCAGAGGCGTGTGAACATGTCCTACTGTGTGTGAGCTAAGTGTGTGAACACGTTTTGGTAATGGTAGCGGTGAAAGGCCATGTAGGAGTACATGGTGGGTTGTCTCATTGCAGCCGTCCTCAGGAACTGAGTTCTGTGTTTGTGATCCATGATTCAGTTACTACCATACATTGGGCCCTGAAATATGACCCCGCTCGACTTCTTATTCACCCTTGTCCTCTGTCCAGGAGTTGCAAGTAGTTTCTGGTGTTTGTAGCTTATTGGAGGCCGTGGACAGCGCTGACCGTAGGGGTGGGCTGTGATGCGGTAGGTACGTGGCACGGTGTACCGGATGCCCGTTTGGTATCTCGGGAACCCTGTTCACATCGTTTGGGGCTGTGAGCGAAACTCCGGCCGGATCTCCTCATGGATGGAACCCGAATAGGCGATAAACCTGGACTAGAGACTTGAGTGTTTAGGTAGGTCGTGGTCTACACCCACGTCGGCTTTCGCTTGAAGTCTGCCGAGCACATGTCGTGTGCAGACGCTAAGTGGTGGAAACATGTATGAAGAAGTACACCCCTGCAGGGTTATCATCATCTATTCGAATAGCCGTGTCCGCGGAAAAGGACTTCTGGGTTGCTTATATCAGTTCATAGACAAGTGAAAGTGGATACTCTAAAATACGCAAGATAAGCGTGAGTGCTATGGATGGCGTTCTCGTAGGGAGACGGGAGCGGATCCATAGTGGTGTATTGATATGGTGAATATGTGGACTCGTGTGCGCCACCTCAAAAGAGTTACATTGCAGTCGTAGTTCAGGACAGCCACCGAGTCAAAGTTGGCTTGCTGCAGTTAAACTCCACCATCCCCTTTGTTGATAATGATGCATATGTAGTTAGTTCTGATGTAAGTCTTGCTGGGTACATTTGTACTCACGTTTGCCTATTTTATGTTTTGCAGAGAGACTTCGGTCTCACTAGTAGTTTCGCGTGGACTTCGACGTTTAGCTTGTTACCTCAGCTACGATCTTGTGCCTCGGCAGGATTGGTAGATAGTCAGGCTTCTCAGCCTTTTTCATTTATAGATGTCTGTACTCAGACATGATAGCTTCCGCTTGTGCTTTGATTTGTATGCTCTGATTGTTGGGTCATGAGACCCATGTTTGTAATATCTCGCTCCTCGGAGCCTATTGAATAAATTACTTGAGTCGTAGAGTCATGTTGTGATGCCATGTTGTATTTGCACATATCGAGCATATTGTGTGTATGCTATTGAAATGCTTGGTATGTGTGGGATCTGACCATCTAGTTGTTTATATTTAGTAGCCTCTCTTACCGGGAAATGTCTCCTAGTGTTTCCACCGAGCCATGGTAGCTTGCTACTGCTCCGGAACACTTAGGCTGGCCGGCATGTGTCCTTCTTCGCTCCTGTGTCTGTCCCTTCGGGGAAATGTCACGCGATGATTACCGGAGTCCTGTTAGCCCGCTACAGCCCGGTTCACCGGAGTCCTGCTAGCCCAGTGCTACAGCCTGGATTCACTCGCTGATGACCGACACGTTCGATGCTGGGTCATGGATGCCTGTCCCTGTAAGTCTGTGCCACTTTGGGTTTACGACTAGCCATGTCAGCCCGGGCTCCTTATCATATGGATGCTAGCGACACTGTCATATACGTGTGCCAAAAGGCGCAAACGGTCTCGGGGAAAGGTAAGGCGACACCCGTGGGGATACCGTGCGTGAGGCCGCAAAGTGATATGATGTGTTACATGCTAGATCGATGTGGTACTGAGTCGGGGTCCTGACATCAAGTGAACCCTCCTCCTTCCACAATCGAGGAGGAATTAGAGCGTCGTGCCGCAAAGATTGCTTCCAAACTCACCACCAAAGGTCATCTCATGGAGAATGTGGTTGGAAGCCAAAGAAAGGGGGTAAGCACTCGTAGACAATTAGCAAACTATTGTGAACATCACGCGTTTGTCTCTTGTGTTGAACCCCATAAGGTCTATGAGGAGCTCGAAGACTCGGATTGGCTCAATGCCATGCATGAAGAACTCAACAACTTCGAGTACAACAAGGTGTGGAGTTTGGTGACAAGGCCTTCGGGGAACCATAACATCATTGGAACCAAGTGGATCTTCAAGAACAAGCAAGATGCTCATGGAAACATCATTCGCAACAAGGCAAGATTGGTAGCACAAGGCTACTCCCAAGTCGAGGGTATCGACTACGGTGAAACCTTTGCTCCCGTTGCTCGCCTTGAATCCATTCGTTTGTTGATTGCTTATGCTTCCCATCACAACTTTAAGTTGCAACAAATGGATGTGAAAAGTGCTTTTCTTAATGGTCCCATTAATGAGTTGGTTTATGTCAAGCAACCCCCCGGGTTCGAGGATCCTTACTTCCCGGATCATGTGTACCAACTCGATAAGGCACTCTATGGCCTTAAACAAGCCCCACGTGCATGGTATGGCCACCTTACCGAGTTGTTACAAGATCGTGGATTTGAAGTTGGGCTAATCGATCCCACTCTTTTTACTAAGAAGGTCAAAGGGGAGTTTTTTGTGTGCCAACTATATGTTGATGACATTATCTTTGGTTCTCCTAACAAAGCTTTCAATGAAGAATTTGCCGCTCTCATGACCTCTAAGTTCAAGATGTCTTCGATGGGAGAGTTGAAGTTCTTCCTTGGTTTTGACATCAAACAAAGAAGAGAAGGAACCTTCATCAACCAAGCCAAATACACTCAAGACATGCTAAAAAGATTCAAGCTAAGTGATGTCAAGCCGGCTTCTACTCCAATGCCCACCAAGTGCCAACTTGACATTGATCCCAATGGTAAAGCGGTGGATTAAAAGGTATATCACTCCATGATTGGTTCCTTGCTTTACCTTTGTGCATCTAGACCGGATATCATGTTGAGTGTGGGGATGTGTGCACGCTTTCAAGCTGCACCAAAGGAAAGTCACTATGTGGCGGTCAAGCGAATCTTTCGATATTTGGCTCATACCCCAAACTTTGGCCTATGGTACCCAAGAGGGGCAAACTTCAAGCTTGAAGGATTTACGGATTCCGATTGGGCGGGAGACAAAGTGGATAGGAAGTCCACTTCCGGAGGGTGCCAGTTTCTTGGGTGCTCTTTGGTGAGTTGGTCTTCCAAAAAGCAAAGTTGTGTATCTCTCTCATCCACCGAAGCGGAATATGTGGTGGCCGGTAGTTGTTGTGCACAACTTTTATGGATGAGGCAAACTTTAAAGGAATACGATGTCATTTGTGACAAAGTGCCTCTTTGGTGTGACAACGAAAGTGCCATCAAGATTTCTCTCAACCCGGTGCAACACTTCAAGACGAAGCACATTGAGATTCGGTATCATTTCATCCGGGATCACATTAGGCGAGGGGAGATCAAGCTCAAGTATGTCAACACTCATGATAACCTTGCAGATATTTTCACAAAGCCCTTGGATGAAACAAGATTTCGCGAGTTAAGGCATGAGCTAAATATCATTGATTCGAGCAATGTGACTTGAACCCTTGCACACCCCACCCACTCAACTTGTTGTCTAGCTTAGATGTAGGCATGGACATAGGGGGAGTGTTGTTCTCTCAATGAACTCTCCCTCCCCCCATTATGCATAAATCGATCAACTCTTTCACATTAGCCATTTTTGATGGTACTTGTGCTTCAAAGACGAGTTTTGCTCATGGGCCCAAGGATAATTCTTCGCGGTGCCATACCAATTGACTCAAACATAGGTGGCTCCGGCCACCGCCCTCTCTTGAGAGAGGACAGAGCTCGCTCTGTTTCATGTGGTTGTTTTTGTTTGAGTGGTTTCTGGTCCGTTGTTCGTGTGTGTGTTGCCTTGTTGGTCTTCTCTTTCTCTTGGCCTTGCTTTCCGTCTTTTTGGAGCTTTAGCCATTGGCCTAGAAGCCATGTGGTTGCTGAAGCAGTACTACCGCTGGTGGCGAGCGGTACTACCGCTCCTAGCAGTACTACCGCCCTCCAGCGCGGTACTACCGCTGTGAGGCGCGGGCAGGGGGTTATATCGGGGGCAGGGGGAGTTTCTTCTCGCCCATACCCATTCGCTCGCCCCCTTGCTCTATTACTCTCTCTTCAGCAACCGGCGCCGCGGGAGGGCTTCGGCGGATCTCCCTCTCCGGGGCGCTCCTCTCCATTTCCTTCGGTGGAGTCGATCCCACCTTGTCCTCTTGCCATGGATGCCGGTATTGCCCCTGTTCCCTGTTTCCTTTTGTCTAGATTTCCAATCTAGCTTCTTAGGGGCAATAGCAGTTGCATCTCTAGATTTTTGGCCAGATCTAGGCTTGAGTAGGATGGAGAATGCTTCTAGACAGTTTGGATTAGTGTTTGGTTGGAGTATTTTTTAATTTGGTAGGACGGTAGTACCGGATCTGACCACGGCAGTAGGAAACTGCTGTTTCCCTGCCTCGAGCGATACTACCGCTCTCTCCAGAGAGGTACTACCGCTTGGAGCGGTACTACCGGTCGCGGTACTACCGCCCTCTATCAGTTTCCACCATATTCCTACCTCTTAGTGATCCTTTTTGCTCGTGTTTTGTGGCTTATGCTCGTTCTTTCTGGTTGTTTGCGTGTTCTTGTGTGTGGTTCCAGGTGATGAGGTTCCTGAACATCAGGCTCGTCGTGTCAACCCCGGTCGTGCTACGTCCAAGCGCTACCGCACCACCAAGCCTGCCGGAGGTTCTTCTAGTGCTCCACCTCCACCTCAACTCCAGAAGAAGCCTGGGGTCAAGCCAAAGCCTGGCAAAACCGTGCCAGAAATGCCACCCAAGGAGTTCTGGTAAAGGCACCGCCGCAACCCGTATGAGGAAGACCAAGATCCCACTTTGGTCAACCGTCCGTTCTGGAACAGGTTCCTGTTTGCCATCTTCTTTGATGTTCTCAAAGCCAAGAAGAACCTCTATGTCAACGTGCACTCCATCGACACTGACCATATGGAGAAAGATCCTGAATACTTTGGTGAAGCTCTTCAGATGTGCACTCAACTGAACATTCTTAGGATCATGCAATTCAACAAGGATTATGATGCTGATATTGTGGCCCAATTCTATGCCATGGTTCACCTTGGGACTGATGAGGACATGACACTGACTTGGATGACAAATGGCAAGTTGCTTTCAGTCAAGTGGAAAGCTTTCATGGAGTTGATTGGGGTGCAAGATCTAGGTCTTGAGTCTTCTGTCGGCTTTATCCCCCACCGCCGCACCAACGCCACTCACAAGCAAGCTCTATGTCCCTACTGCACTTTGAGGATCAACCCTGAGACGAAGAAGGAAACCTATGAGCTGCCTGCCTATCTGGATATCCTTCACCATATCTTCAGAGAGACTCTTTTCCCTCATATCGGGAATCTGGACCAGGTTCACTCCTATCTCGTGGACATGCTTCTCTTCTGCCAGCGTGAGAAGGGACAGAACACCGGAGAGTCCTTGGATATCTCTCATGTTATGTGGTCTGAGCTGCTATCTACTATCTCCGAGCACAAGTGCCCGATTTATGGTCCGTTCATCATGCTGCTCATTGAGAAGGCATGGGATCGTGTCTATCCCCAGGTGTTACTGGAGACTGGAGAGTTGGTCTCTCACGATGTCAAGCGTGTGAGGAAGAAGGATAATTGGGGCACTCAGGCCCCTAGGACTGGAGTTCCTTCGCCTGCTTCTGCCATGGAGACCGAGGAGGAGACTGGGGCTGAGGATGATGATGATGACTATGTGCCTTCTGAGGCAGAGCCCTCTTGGGCTAAGAAGCTCAAGCTCAAGATGAAGAAGTTGTTCTGCATGGAGTCTCACGGTTAGTACATGACTCATGTGGCTGAGAAGAAGGCCCGAGGTCGCCAGAAGGAGCTCATGCGTCAGTTGGGTGCTACAGTTATCAGTGGGTCTGAGGACCAGCTTACCGAGGAGGAGTGGATTCAGCAGCACTGCCCGTGGACCAATTCTGATGCTGAGCACTTCCAGACTGACGAGGTGGCGCAGATGATCCCGCTGAGCTCTGATGTGTGTGTCCCTCGTTTTCTCTCACCTGGAGCCGTAGCAACACTCCCTCTCCTTTTTGGTGTCTCGATGCCAAAGGGGGAGAGAGTTTAGGGATTTGTGCTTTGTGTCTTCCGTCTCTTGTGTTTGTGTTTTTCTCGCATTTGCTTTGTTTGGTTTGTCAGTGAGACCTAAGTTCGAGTCAAATGGTGTGAGACATATGCTACCTTATCTTTCCAGTATCATTATCTATGTCATTATCTAGCTTATGAGTTGCATGCTTATCCTATTAAGTTAGCTTATGAGTTGCATGCTTATCCTATTAAGTTATCTTTGCTACTCTCCTTTACCCCGTTTAGGTGGTTGGTCTCTAAAATGTAGGGGGAGCATTGATCCTAGCATGTGTGCCGTGCAGTCCAAAGCACTTATCCTAGATAGCACACATCTAGGGGGAGCTCATCTACATTTTAGGACGTTGGGGTTTTTGCGCATGTTCTATATCTCTCATTTTGTGCAAATCCCGTATTGTCATCAATCCACCAAAAAGGGGGAGATTGTAAGGGCATATTTATCCCCAAGATGTTTTGGTGATTGATGACAATGCTTGTGAGGACTAATCGTGTGCGTTAAGTTCTTTCAGAGATTCATCCTTTGGCACGAGACGATTATCTCCCCTAGGTGTTTTATTCAAGATGGTGTAGCTCCTTCGTCTCGTTGTTGGTGGACTAGTTTCATAGGAGTCACCGTACTATCAAGAGGGGATCCGCTTTGGTAAGGCTAGGGTGGAATCAACACGTACACATCCATATCACACACGTCGTTTTCCTTCCGCTTCATTGGAGCTGCCCTTTTCCCCCTGAGTATGCCTTGTCCTGCCCCAGCGGTAGTACCACAGTCCACAGCGGTAGTACCGCCGAAGCACCCCAGCGGTAGTACCGCTCCCAGAGTGGTAGTACCGCTCCCAAGCGGTAGTACCGCTCTTCGAGCGGTAGTACCGCTTGTGGTCTTCGGCCGTAGTACCGCAGTGCTTCTGGGCTACTGCCGCCTCGATTCGAGAACGAAGTTTTTCGTGTCGAGTTTTGCGGTACTAAGGGCGGTAGTAGTGGCGGTAGTACCGCTCCAAGCGGTAGTACCGCGCCTACCCCCACGGTAGTACCGCCCTAGGGTCAGGACCCTGTCAGCATGGCAGTACCGCCCTAAGCGGTAGTACCGCTCTTCCCAAGCGGTAGTACTGCTCTGTGCGGGGCTGCTCAGTGGAATAACGGTTGGTTTGGTTCCCCCACTATATAAAGGGTCTTCTTCCCCAAAGTTGACCTACCTCTTTCCCCCAAAGCTCCATTGTTGCTCCAAGCTCCATTTTCGCCCGATCTCTCTCCCTAGCCAATCAAACTTGTTGATTTGCTCGGGATTGGTTGAGAAGGCCCAGATCTACACTTCCACCAAGAGAAATTTGATTCCCCCCACTTATCCCTAGCGGATCTTGTTACTCTTGGGTGTTGAGCACCCTAGACGGTTGAGGTCACCTCGAAGCCATACTCCATTGTGGTGAAGCTTCGTGGTGTTGTTGGGAGCCTCCAAGTGTTGTGGAGATAGCCCCAATCTTGTTTGTAAAGGTTCGGTCGCCGCCTTCAAGGGCACCAATAGTGGAATCACGGCATCTCGCATTGTGTGAGGGCGTGAGGAGATTACGGTGGCCCTAGTGGCTTCTTGGGGAGCATTGTGCCTCCACACTGCTCTAACGGAGACGTACTTCCCCTTAAAAGGAAGGAACTTCGATAACACATCCTCGTCTCCACCGGCTCCACTCTTGGTTATCTTGTGCCTTTACTTTTGCAAGCTTACTTGTGTTGTATCTATTGCTTGCTAGTGTGCTTGTTGTCTTTGCATCATATAGGTTGTCCACGTAGTTGCACATCTAGACAACCTATTTCGTTGCAACGTTTAAATTGTTAAAGAAAAGTCTAAAAATTGTTAGTTTCCTATTCACCCCCCCTCTAGTCAACCATATCGATCCTTTCAACTATGTTCGTAGTGTTTTAATTTTTACGTGATATATGAAACTCTGACAACCTCCCTCTTGTATTTAATAGTACAATGTTTAGGCAAACAATTGGAGAAAGTGAAGATAAATTTGGTTACATTATTTGAATGTTTTAGATAATGTGGTTGTGGCCCTCAAGTACCCAACCTGCCCATTGCACCTCTCATTTTAAAGGCACTCACATGTTGAGGTTAACATGATTAGGTCTAGCTATTTTCTCCGTTGTACCCCCTCTCGTATTTACTAGTACAATGTTTAGGCAAAAAAATGGAGGAAGTGAAGATACATTTGGTTACATTATTTGAATGTTTTATATAATGTGGTTGTGGCCCTCAAGTACCCAACCTGCCCATTGCACCTCTCATTTTAAAGGCACTCACATGTTGAGGTTAGCATGATTGGGTCTAGCTATTTTCTCCTTTGTACTCCCTGTGTAAACTAATATAAGACTTTTTAGATCACTACTTTAGTGATCTGACCGAGCAATATTTTTTATAGGGATAATTGGTTTTATGCCCCTAGTTGTGTCCCACTTGATAGGATTGCCCCTAATTTCGAAAAGCCAACGGTTCTGTCCAACCCACTTTGGTCATCTTGTGTTTTTGCCCTTTGACCGTTTGATCGTCACTTTGAAAACTTCATATTTAATTCATACTAAATCAGAAAAATGCAAATAAGATACCAAAATGTTTGAAAAAAATTCACTTGTATGTCAATGTCACTTGCATTCATGACAAAAGTGTTGGTAAGTGCTCATCCGAGTTTTATCTCTTATCACACCAGCATGAACAATAAAATCTTAAAAGTTCAAAAAAATCCAAAAAAATGGTGTCAAAGAATGACAAATGTTTTAAGTGCTTGCCAAGTTTCATTAGGGAAGGACATTTGTCGAAGTCATGAAAAAAAACAATATATTTTAGAGTGTTGATTGTTTTTTTTGCCATGACTTCCATAGTTGTCATTCTTCATGAAACTTGGCAAGCACTGAAAACATTTGTCATTCCTCGACACCAAATTTTTTGGATTTTTTTTGAAATTTTTAAGATTTTACTGTTCATGGTGGTATGATAAGAGCTAAAACTCGTATGGGCACTTACCAACACTTTTGTCATGAATGCAAGTGACATTGACATACAAGTGATGTTTTTCCGAACATTTTGGTATCTTATTTGCATTTTTTTGACTTAGTATGAATTAGTTATGAAGTTTTCAAAGTGACGGTCAAAGGGCAAAAGCACAAGACGACCAAAGTGGGTTGGACAGAACCGCTGGCTTTTGGAAATTAGGGGCATAAAACCAATTATACCTTTTTATAACCTTCATACCAAACGGTGAAAAGGGAAAAGGGTGGTAAAAACGATTCTTAACTCGATAAGAATGTTTAATCATTGCCAAGTTATACGTGCAACATGTCAACAATTGAGACATTTATTTCTTTGTTATGTGTCCACCATAGAAAAACGCTATGTGCTTAATCTAAACGCTTATTTTCCCTTTTTTAATCATGTTTGAGGTATAATATTTTATGTTGTTATTCCTAAAGAATTGTTTTGCTCAATTAGCCCTGCAACATACAGGGTATCTACTAGTATTGCTATTAAAACTAGACAAATTCCTTGCCATGTTAAAAAGGTTTTGGTTTGTTAAAGTTTCGCTGAAAGTTATTTGTCTCCTTGTGGTTAATATGTAAGAAAAGTATATTAATTAAAGATGTGCTTAGGCCTCTTCCAATGCATGGGTGCTTAGATGAGGTGCTAAGTATATTTAAAATCTTAGCAACTAGTCTCCTCGATGCATAGGTGCTTAGCTTTTGTAGCTAAGCTTCCCTCATGGAATTCTTTAATAATTAAACTCCCTCATGTATTGGTTGGTAGTCTTTTTACATAGGTTCGCGTGCTTAGCACCGTTTCTTCCTGGGTCACCATAATGTTCTCTCTCCTCTTTAATTGCTTTGTCACATCATTTTTTGTCTATGTGGCGTCCATAGCACCTGTACACCTTGGAGCACTGGGAAGGGCCTTATGCATAGAGATTAGAGAGGGAGTGCTAAATGTATGTTACTAGGGGTTTAGGTGCCAATGGCGCACCTCCTGAGGTAGTATTGCATTCTTCAATCATGTTTACACATATTAAGGAGCCGATGATGTTGGGAAACGTAGCATGCAATTTCAAAAAAAACATACGCTCACGCAAGATTTATCTAGGATATGCATAGCAACTAGAGGGGGGGAGTGTGTCCACGTACCCTTGTAGACCGAAAGCGGAAGCGTTTTGATACGGGGCTAACTCGGTGTAGGCCGATCTTTCACGATTGGAGTGGAATCCCTCGAAGAACACGATGAACACGGGGAAGAACGGGGAGAAATCACAAGGGGAAACACTCAAGAACAAGTCCAATCACACATCCACTAGACAATCAAACACACAAGATCCACAAAGGTACATGAACAACAAAAGGAAAGATACATGGTAAAGTTCATCCCAAATCCAAAGGAGATGGTGGCTTGAATCCTAGAAGGATCTTACCACGAAGGGGGGCTTGAATCCCTCGGGATCTTCTCACATGGAGGTCTTGAACTCCATGGGAGTGGTAGTCTCTCTCTCTCAAGAGTAGAGGTAGGAGAAAAGCTCACCTAAGAATGAGCTATCATATTTGCTAACCCTAGAAAGGAGGTGGAGAGGGTCTATTTATAGTCTTAGCCACGAAGGGGTAAGTGGGAGAGGGATACAAGGCCAAAAGGCCGCGGCTGCGCACATAGGCGTCGGACGTCCGGTCGGTATCGAACGTCCGGAGGCTCGGGACGGTCCGGACGTCCGGAAGTCTTCGGACTTCCGTAAATAGCGTCCTGTGATGGTGGCACCGGTCGTCCGGAGGCGCTCGGTCGTCCGTTGCCTGGGAGGTGTCGGACGTCCGATCTCGGTCGGTCTTCAGGTCGTTGTAGATCTCGTCGGCAGGTCTCTTTGGCTGGCTGGAGTTCCAGGTGTCGGAGTCTGGCGTAGTCCGGTCGTCCGGGCGCTGTAGGGGGGCCGGACGTCTGGTGGCTTCCGGTCGTCCGGTTGCTGTAGACTCTGCAGCTCCTTCTTCTTCCGTCTTCTCTTCCATGCCTCCCTCGCGGATGGTGTAGTTGTTCCTTGGCGCTTGCACTCCTCCTCGTCATCCGTGAAGCTCCAGCAATACCTATGCATGCACACGAGTGGAGTGTCAAGTAGTATACCATCCTCGAAGGGGTCAAGTGAACACGTGTAAAGGAGAAGATTCACCTTTATGTATGAGAAGTAGAGGTCGCACGTGTCACTTGCCAAATGGACTCTTGACATGGTGATGACCGTAGGATGCTCCGCATCATCCCCTCCCCCTTGGAAAAGATCCGACCTCGAATCAAAAACCAAATCACCATGGGAAAGAGATGGCGGTGCCGTGTCGAAGTTGTTGATCACCAAGCACTCATCGTCTAGTAGCTCTAAATGGGCACTCTCCAATGTCGCACCGTCTTGTGATTCCTTCAAAAGGAGCAAATAGAACAAACACTTGGAAAAACAAATGTGGTTAGCATTAGTGCAAAACCAAGCATTGAAGAGGTGATTCACCAAACAAGTGTTGTCATCAAGCATAGCATATGGTTTTACAAAGGATTGTGACATGGCATGTAAGCATATCAATCGAGCACAAGCAAAGATATCATGGGGACAAGTATGCAAATGTGAGGTAGAGATGCAAATATGTGTGACAAGAGAATAAGCATCTACCTCGAGGTCATAGCAAGCATTCACAAATTGCTCATTGAAAGGTCTATGGTAGGCATAGGAAGTATTCACAACACCAAATAAAATGAAGTGTCTAAACACGTGGGTCAAGTGCAAGACAATCCAAGCATAATGTGCATAGGGTGTAGTGAATATAGTGTGGCACTCAACACAATAGAAAGAGCAAGTGTTCATCATGTGTGAGGCAATCAAGTCAAGCATGTGACAGGCAAAGGGACATGGCAAATGTGAAGAAATGATATTGGTGCAACCAATCATATGATAGTAGCAAGTGGACCAAGAATTGGATGCAACACACAAGGTATATATATCATGAACCATGGAAATGTGGCAATCATGGGTGAAAGCATTATCTCGAACATGCGTGCAAATGGTGCAAGCAACACATGAAGTATGATCCACAATATCCAAGCTCAAGAAGGATGTCACCTTGAAGTAAACCCGGGCATGGGCAGCCCGGCCTGACGACCCGGCCCGAGCCCGGCCCGAAAAACCCGGGCCAGGCAGGGCTGAGCTTGACATTCGGGCCGGGCTCGGGCTTTGTTTTGCAGCCCGAAAGATAGTTCGGGCTGGGCTCGGGCTTCATTTTTTCTGTATTTCGGGCCGGGCTTTCGGGCTTCGGGCCGGGCTTACACGTGCGCGTACTAAAAAATAGCATTAGGGCCGGGCTTCCGGGCTTCCAGCTTGATTTCGGGCCGGGCTCGGGCTTGAAAATATGGAGTATTTCGGGCTTCGGGCTGGGCTCGGGCTTGAGAAATGAAGGTCGGGCTTTTACAAGCCCGGCCCGAAACCCGGCCCAGCCCGACATTTGCCCAGGTTTACCTTGAAGGCATGTCCTTGTGCATTCTTCACAATGCTGAAGTGGAAGCAAATGCGGTGTAGAGGCGAGTCGTGGTAGAAAGTATGAGGCTCGCTCTCAAGAGCTCGAATGGTCAACTCACGTGAAGTGGAAGTTGACACAAAGTCCAAGTATCCTACACATGCACAAAACAAAACAAAGAAAGTATGCGCATGGTAGACAAACACATCATCCATCATGATGGTTCTCATCTTTTGCACAAAACCATTAGAAGCACAAGTGCATGAATAATATGATGCAACAATGGCTAAATTCATGGCACTAGGTATGTGGTGCAAAGAAGTAAGACAAGCATGCTTCACAAGAATTATGTCGAAATCTCCAAATATATGCGAGAATGCCATGGGGGCAATCTCATGAGCAAGAAGAGAATCATTGTTGCACTCAATACATGGCAAATCATCTAGCATGAGAGAGGCAACACATGGAGCTATATGACAAGAAGCAATATGAATCATGTGCAAAGCATATAGATGGTTGTCATCAACCACATGAAATGAGCAAGTATGAATCATGGGTGATGCAACATAAGCAAGCATCTCAATCAAGTCATGCAAACTAGTGGAGTGAAGATGCAACACACTAGAGTAAATCATGGCAATCATGTCATGTGAGCAAATAATAGGCATAGACAATGCACATGACATATCACAAGCACGAACACAAAGCAAGATCATAGTATCATCATAGGAATGGGTCACAAATGGAACATGGCAATAATGAGCAATGTCTCCACCAAGCTTGGAAATACACATACAAGTGCTAGAATCAATCACATGTGTAAAGCAAAGCATGGGTCACAGTTGCATGGCAAAGGCATAGTAATAAGCATATCATGCAAAGTGAACATGGTAAGATGGGAATATAATATGTAATGGACAACAACCCATAGCCAAGTGAGGGCCATGTAGAAGAAATGTGCGAATTTTGTGCGTGAAGAGAGCGGTGGGAAAGACAATCCATGGGATCCCAAATCATCGTTGCTCTCTAGAGCTCGTTTTGTCAACTCGTGGGATTGCGAGGTTGACAAATAGTCATGGGTACCTACACAAAAGAGACACAAACCAAAGAAATTGTGCACATGGTAAATGTACACATCATCCAACATGATGTGTATGTGCACATTTGAATTAGCACAAGATAAGCATCGCTCAAAGAAATTTGATGCATGGTATATGAACATGTCATCCATCATGAAAGAATAGTTGTTATGTATGACACGATGGGGATGCAAAATGAGAATACAATTATATGGCACATCAATGGCATTTTCATTCATGGGGAGCATATGGTGCACACAAATATTGGGATCATGCAATGAATGGGATGGATCAAAATCTCCTACAATGCATGAGGAAACTATGGGGGTCTCCTCATGAGCAATATCGGAAACATCACATGGAGAAAATGGAAAACATCCAAAACAATGCATATCCGAAGCTAGGTGGGTATGGCATGGCATATGAGATAAAGGATGCAAAGGGAGCACATCAATATCATCACAAGAAAAACAAATGCCAATAACCATGGGCTTGTCATCTATGCCATATGTGCAAATTGGGTTTATTTTAATGGCATATGCATAGTCACTATGAAGAGATTGCAAATAAGACATATGGTTGATCTTATGCATAGCATATGACAAGTCAAGCGGATTAGCAAACATGATGTGACCTAAAGAATTGTCACAAGAAATCCTATGTAACATGGCATCACTACTAATAGACTCCATGTGAGAATCATCATATTCATCATAAATGGGCAAATCATCACATGGGGAAATCATACTAGCATGAAGCAAAGTACTAGGTGGATCAACATCATGCAAGCAATCAATGTCAAGAATGTCCACTAGTGGGACTAGAGCATCACCTTCACCTATGTTACCTTTTTCATTCCACTCAAGTGGTGTAGGTGAGGTGGGAAAGACCAAATGGTGGTCATCTTCATCGCGATGGAACCATGTGGGGGGTGCATCATATTCCGCCATGGCCATCGTCTTGTCCAAAGGGAGGACGAAGTCGTCGAGGATCGGCACGTCATCATAAATGGGACCTAGCACCAAATGAGAAGACACAATAGATGTAGAGGTCAAGTTGTTAGAAATGCAAATGGCCTCACAAGACCTATCAACTATCACACTCTCTCTATGTGGTGGTTCACTCACTCCCTCAAAGTAGGTGCACTCAAAGTCACATATGGTGGAGTCACTCATCTCACTCAAGTGGTGGGGGTTGTGGCTCTCCTCACATGGGATTTGTGGCAATACATCATATATGGGGCTAGTGGTGAAGTCACTCTCACTCTCAATATGGTGGCACAAGTCACTCAAGTCACCATACGTCGCCGTGGTCGAAGGGAGAATCCCATGCTCAACCATCTCGTCATCGTCGCCATGGATAAAGGCCAAAGATGGCACATCATCACTCTCCATGACCGAAGGGAAAATCCCATGCTCGATCATCTTATCATCGTCGCCGTGGATGAAGGCCGAAGATGGCACATCATCACTCTCGCCTTCTAAGATGGAAGCATCATCCTTGCTCGCCACCTTGTCGCTCACCTCCAAAGATTGGTCCTTGAGGGTCTCCGTAGTCGTACTCGTCGCCGCACCTTCTTGAAAAAGAGTCATGGTAGACTCGGCATCATCAATGCCACAAAGAGGGATGAAGGTGAAGTCGAACTTGGGAGCATCGTCTTGGAGCTCGTCGGGCTTGGATATTGTGGTGGTACTAGCCTCATGCTTGTCGTAGAGCTTGGTCGCCGCGAAGTGTGCTTGGGGTGGAGAAGCCTTGGCCTTCATGAGTTCGTGTTCCGCCTTGAGAGCACCAATGTAGTAGTCGTTGATGGACTTGTAGTTCTCGAGGAAGATAGTATTGGAGATGTCGTTGTTCAATCCCATCATGAAGTGGAACTTCATCGAAATGGGGTCGTCCACGCCTTGGGGTGGAGAAGCCTTGGCCTTCATTAGTTCGTGTTCCACCTTGAGAGCACCAATGTAGTAGTCGTTGATGGACTTGTAGTTCTCGAGGAAGATAGTCTTGGAGATGTCGTTGTTCAATCCCATCATGAAGTGGAACTTCATTGAAATGGGGTCGTCCACGCCGGCTCGTCGCAAGGCAATATTTATCTCCTTGAAGTACTTGTCGATGGACTTGGATCCTTGGATGGTGTTCTCCAATTGGCGTCGAAGTTGTTCCGTGTAGGTTGGAGGAACGAACTGTCGCCGCAAAGCTCTCTTCGTCTTGGGCCAACTCATATCGTAGCCCTCCGAAGGTGTGTGAAGCCACCATGCCAATGCGTAGTCGTGGAAGTTTCTTGTGGCGCACTTCACTTGATCTTCGGAAGGGACTTGATGTAGATTGAGGTAGTCGTCCATCAAACGCTCCCACTTGAGGTACTCCTCGGGTTCTTGAGTTCCATAGAAAGGAATCGTGTGGTCGATGTCGAGGTCGTAGTAGCTCGTGGAAGTCGCGGACTTGAGCTTGGGGAGCTTCTATTGAACGTAGTCTTAGGGTGCTTGTTGGCAAAGATGCAGTATGTCCAAAGGTGAAGATGCCTTGAAGTCACTTGGCAAAGATGCCAAGGGAGATGGCGAAGTCGTCAAGCGGTTGTTGGTGTGGAGCTCTTGACCTTCACGTTCTTGTTGGTGATGGTGTCGATGCTGATGTGATCTTGCCGGAGATGGTAGCTCGGAAGGATGTGCTCTTGAGCGTCTTCTTGAAGATGAGGAAGATCGCTTGTAGGACTTGATGAGGGCTTTGATCTCCTCCATTTTAGCTTGCATCTTGGCATCGGAGTTGTTTTTCATGGCATCGGACTCCTCGTTGTTGTTGTAGACCGAAGGTGAAATGCCTTGCCTATCCATCACAAGACTCGAGCAAAGGTGAGTAGGAAATGAGATAAACAATACCAAGTTACCTTTTCCCAAAGTTGAGGATGTAACCCGTTTCACTCAATGTGAAATGAAAGAATAGTGGAATTGGTACCGGACTTGTTCACTCACACCTATCAAGTAAAGCTTATGGTAGAGCTCGGTGAGGATAGTGGCACAAAAATTTGATGCAAAATGTTAGCAAGAGTCAATAATGTTGAAAAAGATTCACAAATTCGCAAGCGAAAGAAGTAGACCATTAGCAATATGTGGCACACGAAAACACACGCACGGATAGATAAATGGGGTCGTGCAACCAGGAATGAGCACAAAATGTGGAATCCACAAAAAACGCTCGTGTTGCACAACTCAAGAGAGACGCTAGCACGATTGCTCTATAGGCGGATACGACACTTGTGCACAACCTATAAGGTGCAAAATGGATAAACTTTCTACCCCAAGTATGCTATGTATGTATGGTTCCCGGTGTTTCTCACAAGAAGATCCAAGACGATCGTATATGATATATTGTGATGCTATGGCTATTGCTTACAAGCTCTTTGCTCACTCTTTTTCTTTGCTTAAAAGCTTATTCTTTTTTTTTGTATGGCCACTTTGCACAATGCACAAACCAAGATAGCAATAGTGTATATGCGGGAACAAACTTGTGGCACAAGAGATGATATGATAGCAAGATAATACCAATATGATATGGTATGTATGCAATGGAAGGTGTAGATCAAAGATCACTAATGTGCACAAGTAACGTTGCCGGCAATACTCAAATGGCTAGTCTCGATAGGCAAGTAACGCAAAATGGGCTAGGGGTTAACAATGCAATTGCAAGGGTAATATACAATGGTGTCGTCGAGGTTACCATCCTTGGCAATGATGAGAGGCGGTGTTGCCGATGTCGATCCGTTCCTAGATAGCCGAAACACCCTAGGAAATGGAAAAACCACAAACTAAATCTCCAAAGGCAAATGTCAAATGGTGGTAGCGGACAAGCGGTGGTGGTTTGCACTCGGCAATGCGGAAGTGAAATGATGGGCTATGCAAGTTGAAGTTTAAGTTGCCATCCCTAAGTAGCCAAAACACCTTAGGAGACACAAGCCACAACTCAAACAAGCTCAAACAACAATTGGGTTATGTTGGGTTGTCGGAAGTGTATGGTGGGTAAGCCTATGCGGAAATGGTGGTGGTGGTTGATGAACAAGCAACCGTCCTTAAGTAGCCGAAACACCTTAGGAGACTCTAGTCACTACTCAAACAACCACTAATGATATGGGGATCAAAATGGGTTAGGTTGCGGAAGTCGGTTGTGGTAATGCGGATGATGTGGTGGAAGGCCTAGGCAAACATGCCAAATTTTAGAAAATATGATGGAGTCAAATGATGTTGGTAGTATTTTTGTGGGAAGGGGGATGTCAAGAGCTTCAAAACGAGCTAAAGAACGTCAAAATCGGAGCTCGGGTGAATTAGTTATGGCCGAAACAAAAATCAGCCGAAGTCTAAAACTACAGGTTACAGACGTCCATAAATGGACGGATGTCCGGTCGCTGGACGTCCGGTCGGGTCGAAAATCCGTAAATTCAGCTCGGGTTTGGGGTTCCGGTTGTTCGGGAAAGGTCGGACATCCGGTGCTTCGTGGGGGTCCGGACGTCCGTAAAACGCCGGTCGTCCGATGGGTCGGGGTCAACGCGAGATCCGAGATCCAGGGCGCGATTTTGGGCGGAAAATGGAGATTTCGGGGTCAAAATTGATGAGATTTCGCAGATGGAAGATGGGGAAACTTGAGGAAATGCTAGATCCACTCGAAACCAAGCAAATCCATGGATCAAAATCAACAAAACATCATCAAACCAACAAATCACAAAAAAAATTGGGGCTATTTTGGTGGGGATTTTCGAAATTTAGGACGAAATCAAGCAAAAGAAGGCTAGAAAACGGTGGTAGGGACTCCAAATTCGTGATCAACGTGGCTCATGATACCATATGATATGGGGCTAACCCGGTGTAGGCCTTCACGATTGGAGTGGGATCCCTCGAAGAACACGATGAACACGGGGAAGAACGGGGAGAAATCACAAGGGGAAACACTCAAGAACAAGTCCAATCACACATCCACTAGATGATCAAACACACAAGATCCACAAAGGTACATGAACAACAAAAGGAAAGATACATGGTAAAGTTCATCCCAAATCCAAAGGAGATGGGGGCTTGAATCCTAGAAGGATCTTCCCATGAAGGGGGCTTGAATCCCTCGGGATCTTCTCACATGGAGGTCTTGAACTCCATGGGAGTGATAGTCTCTCTCTCAAGAGTAGAGGTAGGAGCAAAGCTCACCTAAGAATGAGCTATCATATTTGCTAACCCTAGAAAGGAGGTGGAGAGGGTATAGTCTTAGCCGCGAAGGGGTAAGTGGGAGAGGGATACAAGGCCAAAAGGTTGCGGCTGCGCACACAGGCGTCGGACGTCCGGTTGGTGTCAGACGTCCGGAGGCTCGGGACGGTCCGGACGTCCGGAATTCTTCAGACTTCCGTAAACAGCATTCTGTGATGGTGGCACCGGTCGTTCGGAGGCGCTCGGTCGTTCGTGGCCTGGGAGGTGTTGGACGTCCGATCTCGGTCGGTCGTCCGGTCGCTGTAGATCTCATCGGCAGGTCTTTTGGGCTGGCTGGAGTTCCAGGTGTCGGATGTCTGGTGTAGTCCGGTCGTCCGGGCATTGTAGGGGGGTCGGACGTCCGGTGGCTTTCGGTCGTCCGGTCGCTGTAGACTCCGCAGCTCCTTCTTCTTCCGTCTTTGCTTCCATGCCTTCCTCGCGGATGGTGTAGTTGTTCCTTGGCGCTTGCACTCCTCCTAGTCACCCGTGAAGCTCCGGCAAACCTATGCATGCACACGAGTGGAGTGTCAAGTAGTATACCATCCTTGAAGGGGTCAAGTGAACACGTGTAAAGGAGAAGATTCACCTTTATGTATGAGAAGTAGAGGTCGCACGTGTCACTTGCCAAATGGACTCTTGACATGGTGATGACCGTAGGATGCTCCGCATCACGTTTGCTTAATGCGGTTGATGTAGTCGAACGTCTTCTTGTTCCGACCGATCGAGTACTGAACGACACCTCCGAGTTCTCCACATGTTCAGCGTGATGACGTCCCTCGAGCTCTTGATCCAATAGAGGGTCGAATGAGTAGATGAGTTCTGTCAGCACGACGACATGGTGACGGTGATGGTGATGTGATCCGGGCAGGGCTTCGTCTAAGCATCGCGAGAATATGACCGGAGGCGTAAACTATGGAGGGGGGCGCCGCACACGGCTTGGAGCAATTGGTGTGTGTTCTAGCCCCCCCGGTATATAAAGGAGGGAGGAAGAGGAGGCCGGTCCTAGGCGCACCCCAAGTGGGAGGAGTCCCACTTGGGCTCCTAGTACGATTCACCCCCCTTCCTTTTACCGGAGGGGAAAAGGGGGAAGGAGGGAGTAGGAGAAGGAAAGGGGGGCACCGCCCCCTCCCCTAGTCCAATTCGGCCTCCTTCCCTATGAGGGGCGCACCACCCCTTTGTAGGCTGGTGTGCCTCCCTCCTATGGCCCATATGGCCCATATCTTTCCCCGGGGGGTTCTGGTAACCCCTCAGGTACTCCGATATGTACCCGATACATTCCGGAACCTTTCCGGTGTCCGAATACTACCTTTTAATATATCAATATTTACCTCTCGACCATTTCGAGACTCCTCGTCATGTCCGTGATCTCATCCGGGACTCCGAACAACCTTCGGTCACCAAAACACATAACTCATATAATACATATCGTCATCGAACGTTAAGCATGCGGACCCTACGGGTTCGAGAACTATGTAGACATGACCGAGACGCCTCTCCAGTCAATAACCAATAGCGTAACCTGGATGCTCATGTTGGTTCCCGCATATTCTACGAAGATCTTTATCAGTCGAATCTCTATGTCAACATACATTATTCCCTTTGTCATCGGTATGTTACTAGCCCGAGATTCGATTGTCGGTATCTTCATACCTAGTTCAATCTCATTATCGGCAAGTCTATTTACTCATTCCATAATGCATCATCCCGTAACTAACTCATTAGTCACATTGCTTGCAAGGCTTCTTATGATGTGCATTACCGAGAGGGCCCAGAGATACCTCTCAGATACTCGGAGTGACAAATCCTAATCTCGATCTATGCCAACCCAACAAACACCTTCGGAGATACCTATAGAGCATATTTATAATCACCCAGTTATGTTGTGACATTTGATAGCACATAAGGCATTCCTCTGGTGTCCGGGAGTTGCATAATCTCATAGTTGGAGGAATATGTATTTGACATGAAGAAAGCAGTAGCAATAAAACTGTACAATCATTATGCTAAGCTAACAGATGGGTCTTGCCCATCACATCATTCTCCTAATGATGTGATCCCGTTCATCAAATGACAACACATGTCCATGGCTAGGAAACTTAACCATCTTTGTGAAGGAAATATGCCCTAGAGGCAATAATAAAGTTATTATTTATATTTCCTTATATCATGATAAATGTTTATTCATGCTAGAATTGTATTAGCCGGAAACTTAGTACATGTGTGAATACATAGACAAAACAAAGTGTCCCTATTATGCCTCTACTTGACTAGCTCGTTAATCAAAGATGGTTATGTTTCCTGACCATAGACATGTGTTGTCATTTGATGAACGGGATCACATCATTAGAGAATGATGTGATGGACAAGACCCACCCATTAGCTTAGCATAATGATCAATAAGTTTTATTGCTATTGCTTTCTTCATGACTTATACATGTTCCTCTGACTATGAGATTATGCAACTCCCGAATACCGAAAGAACACCTTGTGTGCTATCAAACATCACAACGTAACTAGGTGATTATAAAGATGCTCTACAGGTGTCTCCAAAGGTGTTTGTTGGGTTGGCATAGATCGAGATTAGGATTTGTCACTCTATGTATCGGAGAGGTATCTCTGGCCCCTCTCGGTAATGCTCGTCACTATAAGCCTTGCAAGCAATGTGACTAATGAGTTAGTTGCGGGATGAAGCATTACACAACAAGTAAAGAGGCTTTCCAGTAACGAGATTGAACTAGGTATGAAGATACCGACGATCGAATCTCGGGCAAGTAACTTACCGATGACAAAGGGAACAACGTATGTTGTTGTGCGGTTTGACCGATAAATATCTTCGTAGAATATGTAGGAGCCAATATGAGCATCTAGGTTCCGCTATTGGTTATTGATCAGAGATGTGTCTCGGTCATATCTACATAGTTCTCGAACCCGTAGGGTCCGCATGCTTAACGTTCAATGACGATTTGTATTATGAGTTATGTGTTTTGGTGACCGAAGTTTGTTCGGAGTCCCAGATGAGATCACGGACATGACGAGGAGTCTTGAAATGGTCGAGAGGTAAAGATTGATATATTGTAAGGTGGTATTCAAACACTGGAAGGGTTCCGGATTGTATTGGGTACAAACCGGAGTACCGGAAGGGCTACCGGAACCCCCCGGTGGAAGATATGGGCCAGATGGGCCATGGGAGAGAGGCTAACCAGCCCACAAGGGGCTGGTGCGTCCCCCACAAGGGAGGAGGCCGAATTGGACTAGGGAAAGGGGGCACCACCACCTTTCCTTCTCCTACTCCCTCTCCTTCCCCCTTTCCACCTCCGTAAAAGGGGAAAAAGAGGGGGCCGAATCCTACTGGGAGTGGAGTCCTAGTAGGACTCCGCCCTCCCTTGGCGCGCCCCTAGTGGCCGGCCTCCTCCTCCCTCCTTTATATACGGGGCAGGGGGCAACCCAAAGGTACAACATTGTCTTAGCCATGTGTGGTGCCCCCCTCCATTGTTTACTCCTCTGATAGTATTATCGTAGTGCTTAGGCGAAGCCCTGCGTGGATCACATCATCAACACTGTCATCATGCCGTCGTGCTGACGAAACTCTCCCTCGACCCTCTGCTGTATCAAGAGTTCAAGGGACGTCATCGAGCTGAAGGTGTGCTGAACTCGGAGGTGTCGTACGTTCGGTGCTAGATCGGTTGGATCTTGAAGACGTTCGACTACATCAACCGTGTTAGCATAACGCTTCCGCTTTCGGTCTACGAGGGTACATGGACACACTCTCCCCCTCTCATTGCTATGCATCTCCTTGATAGATCTTGCATGATCATAGGAATTTTTTTTGAAATTGCATGCTACGTTCCCCAACAGTGGCATCCGAGCCAGGTCTATGCATAGATGATATGCACGAGTAGAACACAAAGAGTTGTGGGCGATAATAGTCATACTGCTTACCACCAACGTCTTACTTTGATTCGGCGGTATTGTTGGATGAAGCATCCCGGACCGACATTACATGACCGCGTTCATGAGACTGGTTCTACCGATGTGCTTTGCACATAGGTGGCTGGCGGGTGTTTGTTTCTCCAACTTTAGTTGAATCGAGTTTGACTACGGTCGGTCCTTGTTGAAGGTTAAAACAACACACTTGACAATCGTTGTGGTTTTGATGCGTAGGTAAGAACGGTTCTTGCTAGAAGCCCATAGCAGCCACGTAAAACTTGCAACAACAAAGTAGAGGACGTCTAACTTGTTTTTACAGGGCTTGTTGTGATTTGTTATGGTCAAGACATGATGTGATATAAATTGTTGTATGAGATTATCATATTTTGTAACAGAGTTATCGGCAACTGGCAAGAGCCATATGGTTGTTGCTTTATAGTATGAAATGCAATCGCCATGTAAGTGCTTTACTTTATCACTAAGCGATAGCGATACTCATAGAAGCAATAGTTGGCGAGATGACAATGATGCTACGATGGAGATCAAGGTGTCAAGCCGGTGATGATGGAGATCATGACGGTGCTTTGGAGATGGTGATCAAAGGCACAAGATGATGATGGCCATATCATGTCACATATTTTGATTGCATGTGATGTTTATCTTTTATGCATCTTATTTTGCTTAGTACGGCGGTAGCATTATAAGATGATCCCTCACTAAATTTCAAAGTATAAGTGTTCTCCCTAAGTATGCACTATTGCTACAGTTCCTCGTGCCGAGACACCACGTGATGATCGGGTGTGATAAGCTCAACGTTCACCTACAACGGGTGCAAGCCAGTTTTTCACACGCAGAAATACTCGGGTTAAACTTGACGAACCTAGCATATGCAGATATGGCCTCAGAACACTGAGACAGAAAGTTCGAACGTGAATCATATAGTAGATATGATCAACATAGAGATGTTCACCATTGAAAACTACTCCATCTCACGTGATGATCAGACATGGTTTAGTTGATATGGATCACGTGATCATTTAGCTGACTAGAGGGATGTCTATTTAAGTGGGAGTTCTTTAGTAATATGATTAATTGAACTTTAATTTATCATGAACTTAGTCCTGATAGTTTTTTGCATCTATGTTGTAGATTAATAGCTCACGTTGTAGCTTCCCTATGATTTTTGATATGTTCCTAGAGAAAACTAAGTTGAAAGATGATATTAGCAATGATCCGGACTGGGTCCATGATCTAAGGTTTATCCTCATTGCTGCACAGTAGAATTATGTCCTTGATGCACCTCTAGGTGACAGACCTATTGTAGGAGCAGATGCAGACATTATGAACGTTTGGCTAGCTCAATATGATGACTACTTGATAGTTTAGTGCACCATGCTTTATGGCTTAGAACCGGGACTTCAAAAACGTTTTGAACGCCACGGAGCATATGAGATGTTCCAAGAGATGAAATTGGTATTTCAGACTCATGCCCGTGTCGAGAGGTATGAGACATCTGACAAGTACTTCGCCTAAAAGAGGGAGGAGAATAGCTCAGTTAGTGAGCATGTGCTCAGAATGTCTGGGTACTGCAATCACTTGAATCAAGTGGGAGTTAATCTTCCAGATAAGATAGTGATTGGTAGAGTTCTCTAGTCACCATCACCAAGTTACTGGAACTTTGTGATGAACTATAATATGCAAGGGATGACAAAAGCAATTCCAAGCTCTTCGTGATGCTGAAATCAACGAAGGTAGAAATAAGAAAAAACATCAAGTGTTGATGATTAAACAAGACCACTAGTTTCAAGAAAAGGGCAAAGGGAAAGAAAGGGAACTTGAAGAAGAATGGCAAGCAAGTTTTCACTCCCGTGAAAAAGCCCAAAGCTGGACCTAAGCCTGAAACTGAGTGCTTGTACTGCAAAGGAAATGGTCACTGCAAGCGAAACTACCCCAAATATTTGGCGGATAAGAAGGATGGAAAAGTGAACAAAGGTATATTTGATATACACATGTTATTGGTGTGTACCTTACTAGTGCTTGTAGTAACCCCTGGGTATTTGATACTTGTTCAGTTGCTAAGATTGGTAACTCGAAACAGGAGTTGTAGAATAAATAGAGACTAGTTGAGAATGAACTGATGATTTATGTTGGAAGTGGTTCCAAGATTGATATGATCATCGCTGCACACTCCCTATACTTTCGGGGTTAGTGTTGAACCTGAATAAATGTTATTTTGTGTTTGCGTTGAGCATGCATATGATTAGATCATGTTTATTGCAATACACTTATTCATTTAAGACAGAGAATAATTGTTATTCTGTTTACATGAATAAAACCTTCTATGGTCATACACCCAATGTTGATGGTTTATTGAATCTCGATCGTGGTAATACACATATTCATAATATTGATGCCAAAAGATGCAAAGTTGATAATGATAGTGCAACATACATGTGGCACTGCCGTTTAGGTCATATTGGTGTAAAGCGCATGAAGAAACTCCATGCTAATGGGCTTTTGGAATCACTTGATTATGAATCATTTGATACTTGCGAACCGTGCCTTATGGGTGATACGTCCATTTTGCATCATGTTTTCCTACTATTATTTATGTTGTTTTATTGTATAGTAATGCTTTTTGGAGTAATTCTAATGCCTTTTCTCTCATAATATGCAAGGTATGCACCAAGGGGGAGAATTCTGGCAGCTGGAAATCTGGACCTGGAAAAGCTATGTCAAGCTACCTATTTTGCACAACTTCAAATGCGCTGAAACTCCCCAAGGATTTTTATGGATTATTTAAGGAATATTGGAGCAAATATGTACCAGAGGAGGGCCACCAGGTGGGCACAACCCACCTGGGCGTGCCAGGAGGCCCACTGCCCTCCTCGGCCCACCTCTAGTGCCCTTCTTCTGGTATATAATTCATTTTGACCTAGAAAAAAATAAGGGGAGGACATTCGGGATAAGCGCCGTCACCTCGAGGCGGAACTTGGGCAGGAGCACTTTTGCCCTCCGGTGGAGCGATTCCGCCAGGGGAACTTCCCTCCCGGAGGGGGAAATCATCATCTCATCATCACCAACAACTCTCCCATCTTGGGGAGGGTTATCTTCATCAACATATTCACAGCACCAACTCCTCTCAAACCCTAGTTCATCTTTGTGTTCAATCTTTGTATCAAAACTATAGATTGGTGCCCATGGGTGACTAGTAGTGTTGATTACATCTTGTAGTTGATTACTATATGGTTTATTTGGAGGAAGATTATATGCTCAGATCCATTATGCTATTCAATACCCCTCTGATCTTGAGCATGTTTATCATTTGTGAGTAGTTACTTTCATTCTTGAGGTCACGGGAGAAATCATGTTGCAAGTAATCATGTGAACTTGATTTGTGTTTGATATTTTGATGGTATGTATGTTGCCATTCTCTTAGTGGTGTCATGTGAACATAGACTACATGACACTTCACCATATTTGGGCCTAAGGGAATGCATTATGGAGTAGTTATTAGATGGTGGGTTGCGAGAGTGACAGAAGCTTAAACCCCACACTACAAAAAAATACACTTCCATGATGATACGTGTTTGTCACAGTAGGTCGCGTTTTTTGTCATGCATGTACATCCATGACGATTTTATGACAGAATCAAGATAGTCATACCTGTGCTATCGTAGAAGTGTTCCATGACATTACCAAAATTATCATCACGGAAGTGTCCACTTCCATGACAATAAATCGCGCGTCACAGAAGTGCTTTCGTCAAGGGTGACCGACACGTGGCATCCACCGTAACGGAACGCCGTTAAGCTATCGGGTCGGGTTTTGGATCCGATAACCCATTAACAACCCCGACCAATGGGGATTTTCCACGTGTAAAATCATCATTGGCTGGAGGAAACACGTGTTGGCTCATCGTTGGGACATATGCCATCCACTCATTGGACAGAAGGCGCCTATGATACGTCGACACATGGCACGACCCATCAAGTTTAAATGGGCCGGCCCAACTAAAGGCCCACAAGATTTTGCGGACCATAATGGGCCGGCCCAGCTAAAGGCCCACAAGATTTTGCGGACCATAATGGGCTGGCCCAGCTAAAGGCCCACAAGATTTCGCGGGCCATAATGGGCCAGCCCAGGTAAAGGCCCACAAGATTTTTGTGTGCCATAATGGGCCAGCCCAGGTAAAGGCCCACAAAATTCGTGCGGATCATAATGGGCCGGCCCAGCTAAAGGCCCACGAGATTTCACCGACACTAATGGGCCGACCCAGCTGTAGGCCCACAAGATTTTGAGGACCCTAGTAGGCCGGCCCATTAACTGGTTCCCGTGTTTTGGGCCAAATGCCGGCCCATATTTGATTCAGTCCATTAATGGCCTGCCACGTTCCGGGCCTAATAATGGCCCATATGAGACCCGGCCCGCTAAAAGCCTCCCACATTCTGGGCCAAATCACGGCCCAGATCAGGTCCAACCCTTTAAGAGGCTTTGGCCTCAATTATGGCCCATATCAGACTCGGCCCGTTAACTAGACGCTATGCTTTTGGGCCCACTTGCTAAAGGCCCATTTAGTAATTCGGCCTGATATTAGTTTCAGCCTATTAAGGGCCCATTTAACATTTCGGCCCTATATTTATTCTCCATGTTCGATTCGATGCCCAGCGACGAGCTTGTAACAATGATTGTCACTCTTTGGGCAATCTGGTCTTCACGGAGGAAGTTGATACACGAGGGAATTTTTCAAACACCGTTCTCCACCCACGGTTTCATATCGAATTACCTGTTGGAGATTCAGTTCATGGAGAAGCCTGCGACGGACAGGCAAGCACCAGCTCCTAGAATGACGGCGTGGATCCCTCCTCCAGAACATCACATGAAAGTCAATGTCGATGCAGCGGTTGCCAGACATGGGGGCTTCGGGACAGCAGCAACAGTTTGTCGAGATGGCAGTGGGGAGTTTCAAGGGGCGTCAGTGATCCATTTCAATAACATCGATGATCCTGAAACGCTGGAGACTTTGGCAATACGTGAAGCTCTGGCTCTCGCAGATGACTTGCTCTTCCACAGGATTTCAGTGGCGTCGGATTGCAAGAAGGCTGTTGATGCGATCAAGCAAGGCACGGGTGCACAATATGGGGCAGTGGTACATGAAATCATAGACCATTCTAGAGTTTTTTCTTCGTGTTTAATTAGTCATGAATTTAGAACCTCGAATGTTGAGGCTCACAAACTAGCAAAGCATGCATTATCCCAGGGTTTTGGCCGCCATGTCTGGTTAGGTCACCCAGGAAATTTGGATTTCGTCCCTGTAAACATTGTGAAGGGTGAATAAAAGCTTTGCGAGTTTGTCTCAAAAAAAGCCCGTCATATAGTTGGGCCTAACTACGGACCGGTTTGCATCCGGCCTGCTCGCAGCCGATATCTGATTGGGCCAAATAAGAATCGAGACAATTTTGGCCTATTAAAAGCCCGTGATTTGATTCGCACAATCATGGGTCGGGGTTCATTTCGGGCTGCTGCCAGCCCGTGAGCTGTTCGACACGTTTCAGGCCCAACCTACTTCTCAGCCTCCTAAAAGCCCATTGAGTTTTCTTGCGAAAAGAGGGCCGGGGGTTAATAGGCCTATTAAAGGCCCGAATCTACTAGTGGGCCAGTTTGACGGGGGCCATGATGCGGATCATACATCGTGATTGCATGACGACCCGATTATGTACCGTAATTTTATGGTTTGGCCGGTTTACTACGAAGACAGGATATATGTACAGTAAAATAACTGCAGCATCGTGAATAAGAAAAAACCTAGACTATACAATAAAGAAATTACGGCATATTACATCCACTAGGCATCAAAGTTCGCCACTATGATAATAAAGCACAAGCAGACAGCAGATTAAATACACTGGGCATCAAAGATCGCCACCAGTGCAAATAAACACGCCGACAAAATAATATACAAAACCGATAGCACTTCAATAGAGTTCAAGAAAGGTTAGCCCTGCTGGCGAGCTCCAGCGCAAGCACCTGAGCAAGATGATGAGACTGCGCTTGTTCAACACTTATATCTTCCTCACTCTGAAAGATAAACAAGCAGACATATGACAGGTTTTGCACATAAAAGTATCAGTGCTGACAATTCATCACATTTCTTACTGATGAATAAAGTGACACAGTTTAAAATTGTTAACACAATATGGTATTGTTCAGGTCAAGACATGGCAGGAAATGACATTGTGAAGGAGTTGGCAGCTTCACGACACCACTGGATTACAGATCAAGAACTCATAAGTATCAATGGTTAGTGTGCTGTCAATTTATCCCATTTCAGATTGGCAAATAAAGAGATGGTTCAAATAATAGTAGAATGATATGACATTGTTCATAGTTAAGACATTGCAGAATATGATGTTGTGCTGTAGTGGGTAGGTTCACCACACCACTGGATTACGGATGAAGAACAAAAGCATACATGCAGTGCAATAAGATCACTTGCTCTGTATAGTTTAATTTACATGGCATGAAGAAGGAACTTGGTTGTACAACTGAAAACTTAAATTGAGAAGGACAAACTTTTGTTTATGAACTACATAATAAACTTTAAACATGCAATTTGATGCAAACACCAAAAATAAACAGCTATTGCAGTCATGCCTAACCAAATATACACAACAAAGTTTGAAGTCTTGAGAAGGACAAACTTACATTACTGGTGAAGACAGGCTCTATAAAGCCCTTGTCCATGCTGATGGGGGGGCAATTCAAGTTTACCACAGAATCTTCTTCATAAGCATTGCCTTTATTCTACATTTTGTTAAGAGTAAATATAGATGTGATAATATACAAAAAATGGAGAATATTTAAGATAAGATGAAGAGTGATGCTACATAACCAAGTAGCTATAAATGTATGTGCAGCGATACAGGCAAAAGACACAGCCAAGAGCAATGCACAACTAAACTTCTTCAGTACCAACCTTATGGTAAGAGTAAATATAGATCTGATGTGTAGAAAATGGAGGGCAAAGGAAAATAAGCTGCAGAGTGATGGTACATGAACAACTACCTGTCAATATAAGTACACTGATAAAGGACAACATGTACTTACAAGAACAAATTCATTGGCATTGGATATATTCTACACTAATGTAACCATTCATACAGATCAGATAATTTGGAGCGAACAATTGATAAGCAAGCTATCATGCATATTGCTGTCACATAATGAACCAGGTATGTATGCAAGTACAGTGATACAAGACAACAGGTACTAACAAGAGCAAAGCAGCGGGCAGCATATTTGCGATATCTTGTCGTTCTTTTCAAACCGGAATTCTTCTTCGAGCAGATTTCCTGCAAAAAAGATCCGTAAGGCACATGCGGAAAAGTAGAAGTTCAAATTGTCATGTGATTTCATAGACAGTACCTCATCCTGGGAACGAGACCAGTGCATAACAAGGTTTTTCCATTCAATGTCTTCTAAATTTAGCATAGGAGACTTCACTGGAAATTCGTTTATAGACTTGCCATCAAAGTGTGATTTCCTCAAGTAACACCGATACTGCTGCAATGCTTCCTTGAAAAGCACAAGCAAGCTTTGCTCGTCATGACTATCCAGATTGAGCCTCGCCTAGTTACAACAATGTAATGTAAATCATTGATGTGTTCGATCAGTAGAAAACAGGAAAATAATAACCATGAATAATAGCACTTACACGTAAGTTGGACAGGAAGATGTGAAAATGGTATTTGTCTTCACTATAATCTTCCCATGATGGGAATATATGCACGTAGTCCCTAACAACATTGAAAGCATTGTCTTTTAAACTGGGAATAAATGGAATGGGGTTCCAATCTGCAGGAATTGGCCGTCTCTGTAGTTGGGATAGGTCTTCGGCCGGTGGACTTGCTGTACTTTTTGCTGGAGTGGGATTTTTCTATGGTACGGCTGGTGCTATGGCAAATGAAATCGGTATACCTTTTGCTGGAGTGCAGGTCCTGTGTGGTGGGGCTAGTGGTGTGGCCAGTGAAGTATGGGTATAGTCTGCTGGAGTCGGTCCTACGTTTTGTGTCACTGGTTGTACAGCCAACATAAGTGGGCGCTGTCTGATTTCTCCGGTACCACCATGTTTTTCAAGGACTTTGCTGGTGCTCCTTTGGGTTCGGCAATCACCCTCTTCTTTTTTGATGTCTGATGCACAAGAACATCATTTGAGTGGAAAAACATGGTATGATGACAGATGGAATATGTATTGATAATGGATGGGCATGGCATCTCGAGTTATATGATGAGTAAACTAAGCAGATGGCGGTGCAACAAAGTAGAAGAAATGCAAGACAACATATGCAAGATACGTGCAATCAATAAAACCTTGCCAAATTAGAATAGGCACCTTGATGGGTGAACAGGACAGGCCATCTGCCTTTGACTCCTCGAGGTTAGAATAGACATTAGGATGATATTCTGAACAAGAATCAACAAGTGGGGAGCGTATGAGTTTCATTGCTTCCAGAATGGCACTCAATGCCTTGGTGCCAATTTTGTAAGTCATTGCAGTGTTCCACAATACTCTTCTGATGCACGGATTCTGATATTCACTGTAATTGCGTATAATATCTAAGAACCATGAAAACATAAATAGTTGTGAGATTATCTTTGTAATGCAGATGATATTCTAATATAGGGGCGCCCCTGTAAACACTTGTGTGCTATCACTGGATTCTGATGAGAGAGCTCATGTGTGTTGTAATATGGTTGAAAGAGCATGTGGTGCCCCCATGTTTGATTTTGGTAATTGATGACAATCTCTATGGACTAATGGTTGCCTTGAGTTATATTTGAAGGTTTTGTCCATAGGCTTTTCTTGAAGTCCATGTGTTGGTTTCAAGGAGTTTATGAGTTGACCAAGGTGCTATTAAGGCATTATCCAAAGATTGGTCATGTGAGTGTTGAGCTTATTGCAAGCATGTTTTGAAGAAGAAGATTGTGTGATCATTCATGTTTACCTTCAAGACATCACCCAAATGAAGAGAGTTGGAAAGATTCAAGGTTGATCAAGACTAAGTCAAGAGTGAGTCAAGTTGATCAACTCACAAAGCGTAGAAGATGTACTGAGAGGGATCAAGTGATCCCATGGTATAGTAAGCATTGTCAATTACGCTCTGTGTACTAACCAATGGTCCTCGTGAGAGTTCTTTGTGGGGTTAGGATGCGGTGTGCCAGTTCAAGTGATGCATCATGAAGAGATCAAGTGCTTGAAGCTTGCCCCCCATTGTGGTGACAATGGATTGTGAAGATAAGCCGAAGAGTGGCTCACCCATAATGGACTATGGGGGAGCAATCATCTAGTCTTCATCGAGCCAACGCAATCAAGAAAGGTGGTCCAACTTGAGGGAGTCAAGATCTTCATCATCTAGCTCAAGTGGACCATGTTCAAGGCAAAGGTTTTCCCTTGATAGGTTTTCTATTTTACCGGTCTCATGGTGGTAGTTGGGAGACCGGGTTATAGGATCGTTTGCCGTACTATCAAGGGGGCTCTCAAGTTGGTAGCTTGATCGTATCGTTAGTGGCGAGCTCAAACCATTGCATCCTTGCATCTTGTTTCTTGGTTCTTGTTTGGTTCTCTTTGTGAGTCTTAGAGCTTATGGTCATCTTGATGACAAGCTTGAGTTCATCGAAAACGGAGTTCGCATGCGTTTTCTATGATGTTTTCCGTGTTGGAGGTTTTACCGGTCTTATCTGAGGAAGGGTTCTCACCATTTTCTTATGGGCCTTTTCTATTTTGCTTCTTATTGATATTTATTTCAATATTGTGTTAGACCTTGTCGCTAGCTTTCCAACAAACTTGGTTTCATCAAATTCGGAGTCTGTTTGCAAAAGTTGTGGCAGTTTTGGTGTTCTGAAAAGGCTGCAGCGGTACTACCGCGAATTGGAGCGGATGTAATTTTTTACTACCGCTCCAGAGCGGTACTACCGCGGATCCTACAGCGGTCGTACCGCTTCGGACCAAAAACTTGTCCCAAGTCCTGCGGTGGTAGGCTCGGATGTAATTTTTTAGTACCGCTCGCAAGCAGTAGTACCGCTACCCTTAGCAGTAGTACTGCTACCCCTAGCGGTAGTACCATGAGGTCAAGCGGTACTACCGCTCTGACGGTTCTTCTGGCCTTTTTGCCTCCTCGCTGTTGTGTTTCGAAGGGGTACTACCGCCCTAGCGGTAGTACCGCTCCTTGGAGCGGTAGTACTGCTCCTTGGAGCGGTAGTACCGCTCTGTGCGGGCTGTGAGCATAACGGTTGGATTTTTCCCCACCTATAAAAGGGGGTCTTCTTCCCATTGAACCTTATACCTTGAGCCTGTGTTCTTCCCCCATTGTTGACCTTCTTCGAGCATGCTAACTCTCAATCCCTCCATGGATTCTTGCTAGTTTTTGAGGGAAAAGAGAGAGGAGATCTAGATCCACATTTCCACCAATCACTTTCTCCTCTATGTGAGGGGAACCCCTTGGATCTAGATCTTGGAGTTCTTGGTGTTCTCCTTCTTTTTCTTCCTCTCATCTTCCTCCCTAGCATTAGTTACTTCGGTGGGATTTGAGAGAGAAGGACTTGGGCACTCCGTGTGCCCTTACCATTGCATTTGGTGCATCGGTTTGAGTTCTCCACGTGATACGTGGAAGTTACAAGTTGAGAAGTTTATTACTCTTGGGTGCTTGGTACCCTTGAGCTTGTTACTATCGGGTGTTTGGACACCCTAGAGCTTGTTCCTCTTGGGTGCCTTAGCACCCTAGACGGTTGGTGTTGTTCGAAGCTCAATCATTGTGGTGTAAAGCTCCGGGCAAGCGTCGGGGTCTCCAATTAGGTTGTGGAGATCGCCTCGAGCAATTTGACAGGTACCGGTGATTGCCCCCAAGGGTTGCCAAAGTGTACGGGTTCGGTGACCGCCCCCAAGGGTCGCCATTTGTACGGGTTCGGTGACCTCCCTCAAGGGTCCCTTAGTGGAATCACGGCATCTTGCATTGTGCGAGGGCGTGAGGAGATTACGGTGGCCCTAGTGGCTTCTTGGGGAGCATTGTGCCTCTACACCGCTCCAAACGGAGATTAGCATCCGCAAGGGTGTGAACTTCGGGATACATTGTCGTCTTCGCGTGCCTCGGTTATCTCTTTCCCGAGCCCTTTACTTTGTGATAGCCATATTGTTCTTTGTCATATATCTTGCTATCACATAGTTGCTTATCTTGCTTAGCATAAGTTGTTGGTGCACATAGGTGAGCCTAGTTGTTTTAGGTTTTGTGCTTGACAAATTAACCGCTAGATTTATTCTGCATTTGTTCAAGCCTTAACTGTAATTATTTTAAAGTGCCTATTCACCCCCCCTCTAGGCGACATCCTCGATCTTTCAATTGGTATCAGAGCCTCGTCTCTCTTTGTTAGGCTTAACCGCCTAGAGAGTAAAGATGTCGACTAGGGGATTAGGATTCTCTGACACTCTTAGTTTCAATGGCACAAATTTTGATGTTTGGGTAATTCACATGCTTAACCTCTTTAGGGTCATGGACCCAAATTTAGAGCGAATTGTAGATATGGGTTTTTCTCCTCCAAAGGATCCCCAAAGATTATCTTTAGAGGATGAGAAAAACTCTTATCTCAATGCTCAAGCTTCTAGTGTGCTTTTCAATGCTTTGAGCAATGTAGTTATATTTCAACTCATGACGTTCCGGGATGCTCATGAGTTATGGACAAAGCTTCAAGATAAATATGGTGTGTCCAAGCTTTGTGGGGATGATTGTTCTCCCTCCTCCTCCGGACGTGTTGCCTTCTCAACTTCTTCTACTTCACCTACATGTGGATTGCCACAAGGTAATGCTAGGGTGAGTAGTGGTGGTCATTGCAATGATGATAGTGTGCTTGTTCTTGGTGATTCTTCATCACTATCTTATTGCAATGGTCCTTCTTTGGACTTTAACACTTCGAGCACCTTACATGTTTCACATGCTCGTGTTGGTAGTCCTTGCATATCATGTAGAAATTGCTTGCTCAAATCTCATGATGATATGCTTGCTATGTCTTGTTGCCATGATAAAAATGTATCTATTTCCTCGAGTTGTTTTGCTAACAATGTAGAGGAAACTCAACACTCCATGGAACAAGATGTGCTCTTGAATGGTGCTTCAAGGGATCCTACATCATCATCTATTGCATTTTTCCTTATGGCCAAGGCCTCAGAGGTATCTCCCACTTTGAATCCCAATATATCTTGTGATGATATTGATGATGGCAAGAATGATGATGATGTTGATTATGATGAAGGGAATGCTAATGTTGCCTCCTTAAAAATTAAGGGGGAAATGGTTTTTAAAGCTCTTCATAAAAATAAAATTGCTTGTTCCAACTTCATGGAAATTATGTCCATTGCCACTGAGGGCAAGAAATATATTAAGGAGTTGGAATCTCATCTCGAGGAGCATGAGGTCACCATTGAGAAAATGGAAGGTCATGAGCGTGATTACGCTAATGAGATTGCGGACCTCTCTCAAGCTCTTGAACTTGAACAAACCACCAAGGAATCTCTTGAGGAGACTTTTTCTCTAGAATTATCTAGAGTAAGGTAATCTTGTAATAGAGCTCTTGAGGTGGCCAGTGATTTTGAAACTAAAAATAAGAAACTTGAAGTTGCGCATGCTAAACTCCTTGAGGACTTTGAGCACCTCGAAAATGGCTCAAGGGTCATTAAGAGTGACCTCATCAAACTCACCGAGTCTCATGCTCAACTTAAAGCTTCATATTCAAAAGAGCTTGCCAAGTTGTCTTCTCCTCTTGTTGCTAATGATGATGCTTGTGCTACTAACTCTATCTCTTGTGAAGCATCCATATTGAAGGAGAATGTTGAGCTACGGGCTCAACTTGAGTTGCTATCTAGCAAATATTTGAAATTGGAAGAAAGTCATGAAAAGCTCTCAAACTCTTATGATGATCTTCTAGTATCCCATAATGTGCTAAAGATAGCTCATGAGGCCATGCTTGCTAAGGTAACATCTAGTGAGCCTCATGTGGATACTAGCACTACATCTAGTCAAAGTGCTATATTGCCATGTGCTAGTCCTTGTAATTCATCTACTCACAATGTTGGTACATCTTGTGATGAATTGCTTTCCTTGCCTTGTTGCTCAAACGATGAAGCTTATACTTTCTCTAGTACTTGTGTTGAGACTAACCATGTAGAGGAAATCAAAGAGCTCAAGGCCCAAGTCACTTCTTTGAAAAAAGACTTGGAAAAGTGTCATGAAGGGAAGGCCACACTCAACAATATCTTGAGTGTGCAAAAATCCCCCAATGACAAAGGTGGACTTGGATTCAACTCCAATAAGAAGAAGAAGTCCAAGAGCAACAAGAAGAGCCAAAAACAAGTCAAGAATTCGGCCAAGATCATTTGCTTCAAGTGCAAAATTGAAGGGCATCATGTTAGATCTTGCCCTTTAAAGAAGAAGGCCATTAGTGACAAGCAACAAGGCAAGCGGCCATAAGTTCACTCTCATTCTCAATCTCAAGTTGAGAAATCAAGTGAGAAGAAAGTAAAGAGTAGACGTTGCTACCTATGTCGTGAAAAGGTCACGTCACTTCTTCATGCACAAATGGTACCTCATCCAACCCAATTATCATTGATGATGTCTATTATCTTGGGAAGGATAAGGTTGACAATGTGTTTGCCAAGTTTGCTGGTACTCAAAGTGGTTTGAAGCAAATAACCATTTGGGTAGCCAAGCCTGTTGTGACTAACCTCTTAGGACCCAACTTGGTTGGGGACCAACTAGCTCAAACTTTATCAATAGGTGTTGTTGGAGGGCATTGTACACTTGGCTACATTATGAAGAATTAAGGGGACTTCATCACTCTTATTGCCTCAAGCCAAGTCAATTGAATCATCAAGCTTATATCTTATATCCAATGTGCCTCCTTGCGGTAACTTGTACTTAAATTGTTTACATTGAAAGTTACTTGCCCACTTGCATGTTTTGGTTTTGTTCCTGCATGTGTTTGTATATGGTGTGCTTCCAACTTGATTATCTTGAGCAATCAAGTATGTGTGTGTTGGTTTTGCACATCATGTATGTGTGTGTCATGCATTGAGCCTTTTTCATCTTGTTTATTTCTTAGTTGGCTCTTGTCAGAGATTAATGGAATATCCCATGATGGGGGAGTGATGTGCTTTGTGCACCTCACAATCCTATAAATGTGTGTACATGAGTAATACAATCTAGTATTGATATTTCAAGATTATCTAGTTGTTATGTGGTATGTCTTCTCATGAGAAATTCAAATTCTAAATTGAACATTAATTATCTCTTGTTGGATCCTCTTATTGCCTCTTGTTAAGTTTTCTTCATCGGTATCACATTATGGGGGAGTAATATGCTATGTATATTACTAGCCTAGAAAATGTGTACATTTGAGATTTTGTCACCTAGTGTTGATATTGTAGATTATCTTGTTCCTAGGTGGCATGTTAGCTCTACAAGTTGCAATTTGCTTGTGTTTGGTGTGAAGATGATGTTGGATATCCTAGCTATCTACCAACGGGAATTATTTCCAAATACTTTTTGTCTTATGACAATTGGTACTCACTTATGTGTGGTACAAATTATTGATCATCTTTACATTGGCCTTTGCTTTTATTTGCCTTATCTCGTGCCTAGGATTGTGTCAACTCCCATTGTTTTCCATACCACTTGTGGATCTTGTTATTTTCTTGATCTTGTTTAGTGTTTTCTAGATATAGTGAAAGTGGTGATCCCACCTTGTGCATTTTGTATTCAAATGCAAATTCTCTATAATGCACTAGTCTTGGGGGAGCTATCCTATTTTCTATAAAATACTCATCTTGTGATCCATATTAAGTGTGTGTTGGTGGATGGCAAGTCGTTTCTTTTGGTACTTTGTGCCAACATGAAACTTTGTAGAGAGCTTGGTTTGTTTGGAACCATCCTCTCCTTTGGGAGTTTGACATCTTTTTTTGTGTGTGTTCCAATGGATATCTCATTCCTTGATGTATCTTTTAATGATATCTTCCAAGTGATGATTTCTCCATTTGGTATCCTTTTCACTTGGTTTTTCCTTTTATTTTGGTATCAGTTCTTCAAAGTCTTGAGCATGCATTTTAACTTCATGTAGTTCCTTTGGCATGTTTTCTTTCTTTGACCCAATATATAGGGGAAACTCCACCAAGTCTCAAATTGGATGAGATGTGCATGAGATTCATTTTCATATCTATATGCACACATCTATGTGGAGTTTGTCCTATGTATTGTTGGTTCTCTAACTCTTTGGTCCCAATGAGTTTTGGTACCATTTTGTTTGTGTTGTTGTTCTAGGAACAATTGGAGATGCATTGGATACTCGGCTCATTCAAAAGGAAGGTGTTGTCACCATGTGCTTATTGGAGTCAAGCTCGGATGATCAATGAACTACTTTCTACCTTCAATTGGTATCTACTACATCCTTCCAATGCTATCTCGGTAACAAGTATCATCATCTACTACATGCACACATTATCGCATCAATCGTATGTAGATTGTATCATGGCATGTTATTCTTTCTTTCTTGTGATACTTGTTTCCTTTCTCAAAGCATCCCAACAATGATCTCTTGTTGCTAGTTGTGATGTCTTTGATGGTTGTGTGGTAGGAATTCATTTATATACAATAAGACCATATCTAGCCTTGGGCTATGCTTCCAAGCACATATCTTATTGGTATATGTATGACTTCCTTTTGGATATCTTGTTCCTTCGTGTTGTAACTATTTCGGATGTACATCCTTCTTTGTAGATATATATCGTCATGATTTCGTCTACCTAGACCCTTATACACTTGAGAGAAATTACATCTCTAGATGATATCCTTTCTTTCACGTCCACCTTGTCTTTCTTATGTTATTTCTTTGGTGGCTCTGTGAAAGCTTTTGCCTTGAGTGCATGTCTTATCTCGTTGCATCTTGATGCACTCTTGTGTGGTGAAGATTATTTTCCTCATGCTTGTCTTGACGAGGCTTTTGCCATCTTAATTGGTATCCCCTGTCTTGATGATGCTTATGCTTTCTATCTTCACCTTGGGTTGTCACAAGTGTTAGTTATTCATTTTGCATATTTAGTGTTCTTGTGAACCCATTTGCTTAGTTGTGTGTGAGAATGAAAGTCTTTGCACCATGTATCTCATTCATTCGAGACTATGTTGATGCTTATGCTCATCTGTATATTAGTCTTCTCATGTGCTTTGCCATGACTCACACACATCATTTTGGTTGAGCCTATTCTTAAGTTGCCTCGTTTACATGTTGCTCAACCATGTGTTTGTTGCAAGTGCTAGGCTTAGTTTCCTTTATGCTCACTTGCACTTGTTGTTTGTTTCTATTGATTTTGGGGGAGCTATGATCCTATTTTGTGCACTTTGTATCCAAATACAAAAATTATTATGTGTGCACAAATCATGGGGAGCTTCTCTAGCTTATTTAGAATACTCCTTTGCTCATATCATAATATCCTTCATTCATGTGGCTCATAGGATCTTTGGTCTAGTTGGTTCAATTGATATCCTTTGATTGCTTGCTTCAATTGGTATCTTTTGATTGCTCGATTTCTTGTTTCTCTCTTTGTTATGTCTTTGTGGCATATCATTCTTTTGCAATCTTTGGGCCTCAATATAGTTTGTCTTCCTCCAAGTATTTACCATTGGATATGTGTATTGCATTCCACTCTCTTTTTGAGAGATACAGAATTTATGTAGGAACACTCTTTATATTGGCCTTCTAAGCTTTTCACCCATTTTGGCAATCGATGCCAATGGGGGAGGAGTTTCAGAGAGTTTTGTGGAGAAGTCTTCAGAGTTTTCTCCTTGCTTTGGTTTTGGTTCCTAAGCATCTGCATCCCATTCTCATGTATCGTTGGTTGTTGCATTGCATGGTGATGCATAACTCCTTGTATAAACTCTCTTAAAAGTGATTGTCATCAATTACCAAAATGGGGGAGATTGAAAGAACATGTGGTGCCCTCATGTTTGATTTTGGTAATTGATGACAATATCTATGGACTAATGGTTTCCTTGAGTTATATTTGAAGGTTTTGTCCATAGACTTTCTTGAAGTCCATGTGTTGGTTTCAAGGAGTTTATGAGTTGACCAAGGTGCTATTAAGGAATTATCCAAAGATTGGTCATGTGATTGTTGAGATTATTGCAAGCATGTTTTGAAGAAGAAGATTGTGTGATCATTCATGTTTACCTTCAAGACATCACCCAAATGAAGAGAGTTGGAAAGATTCAAGGTTGATCAAGACTAAGTCAAGAGTGAATCAAGTTGATCAACTCACAAAGCGTAGAAGATGTACCGAGAGGGATCAAGTGATCCCATGGTATGGTAAGCATTGTAAATTATTCTCTATGTACTAACCCATGGTCCTCATGAGAGTTCTTTGTGGGGTTAGGATGCGGTGCGCAAGTTCAAGTGATGCATCATGAAGAGATCAAGTGCTTGAAGCTTGCCGCCCATTGTGGTGACAATGGACTTGTGAAGATAAGCCGAAGAGTGGCTCACCCATAGTGGACTATGGGGGAGCAATCATCTAGTCTTCATCGAGCCAACGCAATCAAGAAAGGTGGTCCAACTTGAGGGAGTCAAGATATTCATCATCTAGCTCAAGTGGACCATGTTCAAGGCAAAGGTTTTCCCTTGATAGGTTTTCTATTTTACTGGTCTCATGGTGGTAGCTGGGAGACCAGGTTATATGATTGTTTGCCGTACTATCAAGGGGGCTCTCAAGTTGGTAGCTTGATCGTATCGTTAGTAGAGAGCTCAAACCATTGCATCCTTGCATATTGTTTCTTGGTTGTTGTGTTTCGAAGCGGTAGTACCGTGAGGTCAAGCGGTACTACCGCTCCGACGGTTCTTCTGGCCTTTTTGCCTCCTTGATGTTGTGTTTCGAAGGGGTACTACCACCCTAGCAGTAGTACCACTCCTTGGAGCGGTAGTACCGCTCTGTGCGGGCTGTGAGCATAACGGTTGGATTTTTTCCCACCTATAAAAGGGGGTCTTCTTCCCATTGAACCTTATCCCTTGAGCTTGTGTTCTTCCCCCATTGTTGACCTTCTTCGAGCATGCTAACCTCAATCCCTCCATGGATTCTTGCTAGTTTTTGAGGGAAAAGAGAGAGGAGATCTAGATCCACATTTCCACCAATCACTTTCTCCTCTATGTGAGGGGAACCCCTTGGATCTAGATCTTGGAGTTCTTGGTCTTCTCCTTCTTGTTCTTCCTCTCATCTTCCTCCCTAGCATTAGTTACTTCGGTGTGATTTGAGAGAGAAGGACTTGGGCACTCCGTGTGCCCTTGCCATTGCATTTGGTGCATCAGTTTGAGTTCTCCACGTGATACGTGGAAGTTACAAGTTGAGAAGTTTATTACTCTTGGGTGCTTGGTACCCTTGAGCTTGTTACTCTTGGGTGTTTGGACACCCTAGAGCTTGTTCCTCTTGGGTGCCTTGGCGCCCTAGACGGTTGGTGTTGTTCGGAGCTCAATCATTGTGGTGTAAAGCTCCGGGCAAGCGTCGGGGTCTTCAATTAGGTTGTGGATATCGCCTCGAGCAATTTGACGGGTACCGATGATCGCCCCCAAGGGTTGCCAAAGTGTACGGTTCGGTGACCGCCCCCAAGGGTCGCCATTTGTACGGGTTCGGTGACCGCCCTCAAGGGTCCCTTAGTGGAATCACGACATCTTGCATTGTGCGAGGGCGTGAGGAGATTATGGCGGCCCTAGTGGCTTCTTGGGGAGCATTGTGCCTCCACACCGCTCCAATCGGAGATTAGCATCCGCAAGGGTGTGAAATTCGGGATACATCATCGTCTTTGCGTGCCTCGGTTATCTCTTTCCCGAGCCCTTTACTTATGTGCTTTACTTTGTGATAGCCATATTGTTCTTTGTCATATATCTTGCTATCACATAGTTGCTTATCTTGCTTAGCATAAGTTGTTGGTGCACATAGGTGAGCCTAGTTGTTTTAGGTTTTGTGCTTGACAAATTAACTGCTAGGTTTATTCCGCATTTGTTCAAGCCTTAATCGTAATTATTTTAAAGCGCCTATTCACCCCCCCCCCCTCTAGGCGACATCCTCAATCTTTCAATGGTGCATGCATTTATATAATCTGGCACAAGTACACAAAAAATAGGCTCCAGAAGTAAGGATAGCTGGCGGATGACATGTTCATAATATACTGTATAGAGAGTTTATTGCCAAACCATGATAATAAGAGCACACAGCAAATAGGCAGATCATAGTGTACATAACAGGGGTACACCATAACCACGATATATAAATCGGGAAAGTGGAACTGGCTTGAAAATACGGTGTTGTATTGCCGCTAGTAATTGAAAGCCTATCGATCACGTACAGGCCAGCTCTATCAGCTGTTGACTGCAGATGTCCCTGTGCCCCTTCCTGACAAGGAACATACTGTATGTACTAAATACAGAATAAACAAAGAGGAACATGTTAAAGAATAGAAGAGGAAGCATATTCTTGAGGTTCCACTTCATTGCATACAATGTTGGTTGCCCACTCATGATGAATCACAGCGCCCAAAGAAATGCAATTCCATGTTGTCTCTCTATATGTGGCAATTTTGAACAAGAGTCATTAGGATCACATTCTGAACAAGAATCAACAGGTGGGGAGCGTATGAGTTTCATTGCATCCAGAATGGCACTCAATGCCTTGGTGCCAATTTTGTAAGTCATTGCAGTGTTTAGCTTCAAGAGTGGACTGTTGCTAGTGCGACACAAAGCAGCTACACAGATCATAGTGTAGATATAATGGGAAAACCTTAAGCATCAGAGTAAAATCAGCAAAGTTGAACTTGCTAGAATATATGTGCTAGTTTGCTGGTACGGCTAGAAAGGCTTCGGATACCAACTCTCTTCAAGTGAAGGTGCGGTACTGTTAACATCAGTGTAACTCTCAAAGGCGACACAGCTCCCCGCATTTCCTTGCTATTCTCATAGGATTCAAGTGGGCAGGCCACTAAAAATCCTATTCCTATGTTTATAAGATCCTACGAATCAAAGAGGCTCAAAGTGTCCATCACAACCGACCGTATAGACCTCTACACTGCAAATGTCCCTGCTCATCTTCAGTACAAGGAACATACTGTACTACTATCATACTCCCTCCGTTCCAAAATATAAGTCTTGGTAGAGATTTCCATTATGGATCACATACGGATGTATCAAGATACATTTTAGAGTGTAGATCCACTCATTTTGCTCCATATGTAGTCCATGGTGGAATCTATACAAAGACTGGTATTTAGGAACGGAGAGAGTACATATTAAAGAAGAACGAAAGAGGAACATGGTAAAGAAGAGCAAGCAGATTTTGGATAATAAAATGTTGGTTGCGCAGTACCCACACATGATGAACCAGAGCGCATTAAGAATGCAACTCCCAGCTGTCTCTCGACCATTTCAGGCGGTTGGATGAAGATCCTACGTCTCCTGTCTCTGATTCTTCCCATACAGAACACTACACGGGCCGCCGGCCGGACCACCGGCCCCCACCGCCTGTGTTCCTCCGCCACCCCACCCCCACCCCCGCCATAACCCCCACCCGTGTCGAGTTTTCTTCGTTTGGCGAGGCCCCACAACCACCCGAGCCCCTTCATTCGCACCGGCGAACTCCGGCGAGCTCTGAAAAATTGACTGACCCAATTTTGAAATTTAGTCTACTATGATTTAACTAGTGTGGAATATAAAAGGGGAAAACCATAAGCATTGGGAGTATAGTGTTGAGCGTGCCATGGCGGATCTGAAGGTGCAAACCGGACAAAGGCAACTTCGCAACCAAGACAAGAAATCAGAGTAAAGCAGTGGCGATCTATTTTCTTGCTGCGATAAATAAGTTGAGCAGATACAAAAGAGTACCGCCTCTGGTGCGGCGCCGTGTATGCATCTGCTAAGAATTTGATGGTGCTGCGGTAGCGATGGTTGTCGGCGGCGTGGAACCAGATCTAGGAGGATAGACGGTGGCGGAAGGGCGCGGTGGACGAGACGGTCGTAGGAGCGGCGCTGACAAGGTGGACGACGACGGGGATGAAGCGAGAGGACGGGATGCGAGGATCCCAGTCCGAAGCCATGGATGAGAGAGGTCGATCTCTTGTAATGGACGGCGGTGGCGGGGTATCAGCTCCGGCATGGTGGAGGAGGACGGCGGTGGATGGGGTGGCGGACAGCAGCGGACAGAGGAGGGTGGGGTGGAGAGGGTGTTTTGGCGCCCACGGAGTGCGAATGGGGAAAAGGGAGGTAGGAGGAAGGGGGAACCATGTATTCAGGGCGCGCTTGTCTCAAATGCGAGGAAATTTACAAACTTAGCCCCCATTTCAAATTTCTACTACATCACAACAACATTAGTCGGTTGGGGATAGGACGGTAATCTCGCATACACCGAATATTTGCTGACGAGAGTTTGTTTTTGGCGCCCATCGTGTATGAATATGAATCGGGGAGGGAGTCGATTTTGGCCGAGGACACACTGTGTTTTGGCTCCCACCGTGTATGAATCCGGGTGAGAGGCGGTTACGTCACATTTGGGTGAAATTACAAACCTACCCCTATCGAAACCTATAGAAATCCAGCAGACGGGCTTTGCGTGGCAGGGATAGGCAGTAGTAATTTCCATCTCGTAGATTTTGGTTTCGGGCGGTTACTGCGACTTTCCCCGCTTCGTTCAAATTTTGCAGAGTGCACGTTTACCGTGCCAACTCAATTCGAATCCGTTTGTATTCTATTTTTTCCGGGCGGGATCCATTTTCAATCGGAATTACATTCTATATACATCATTTTTTATATATACTTTCAAAAGCACAACACCATTTATACATAAATATGGTTTACAAATGGTATGATCTCAGATTCATAAGGTTGTATCCATCAATTTGGATTTTCAAATATTTGAAACCACTTCATGTTGAAATCCAATGTATGCATTCCTTGCTAACTATCTCCAATTAATGTGTGTTTCATGCGGGTTTTTTACTTCTCAAACATGTATAATGTGTTTCACACACGCAACATATAGTGTAATCCCGTTTAGACATTAATTGCATATAAACCATGCATTGTTTGTAATTAAAGAATCTATGGATCACCAATATTGATAAACTATATAACATTACACGTGTGCCCAAATTCAAATGAATATGCATGTTTGATACACCAATTTGCATTATGATATTATCAATGTCGTGATCTCTAGTTTAAATATTTGAATCCCCTTTAATCCAGATATTCGTCTCATATAGCTATCACTCATGCTTATATAGCACTATCTCTCTGGACCTATATGCGTTCATCGTCTCTCAGGTATCTCTCGTGCTACCTGTATGTCGGCAATGATCTTTTATCTTCTTAACACACTGACGGTACTCTCTCTCTCCACCTTCATCACTCTATCTCTCTCTAAGTATATCTCGCTCCCTGCTATGTGTCTCTAACTATGATTCTCCATGTGGAATCTCTTTCTCTCACACAAACACAAAACTTTGTCTCCCGGGGTCTCATTTCTCTCTACTATTCCCACGTATGCCACTCGCACACCCCTCATACAGAGATGTCTTTTGCTCCTTAGATATGAGAACCTACGACTCTTCCTCTTAAATATCTCTTTCTCACACACAAACACAAACTCCATCTCCCAGGGTCTCGTATTTCTCCATTGTTCTCTTGTATGTCACTCACACACACTCTCTCTCCCTAGAGATATCTTGCGTTCCCTCATATGTCTCTCTAGCTATCACTCTCGTTGTGAAATATCTTTCTCTCTCGCAGACACAAAACTCTGTCTCTCGGGATCTCATTTCTCTATGATATCTGTTTGTATGTGACTCACATGCACCCTCTCTATCTCTCTCACACCCACACACATAACTCAGCCTTCTGATCCACTCAACTCCTATCTCTAACGCACACTAGCTAGCATCTTTATCTTTCTATTTATCTTTTTCTCCATCAACCTTCTTTCTCGCCCTCACTCTTGATTCCTATCATGCACACTACATATGTTTCTCTCTACATGCAGTCAAGTGCCCTCTCACACACATATATAACTTCACCCTTTGAACCACATCCGGCGGTCATCTTCAACACCCAAACTAGCGGATGTCCCTCTAGCTAGCATCTCAATCTCTGTATCTATCTGTAGTTTCTCCGTCAACATTTATTTCTCGCACGGAGTCTTGCTTCCTATCACCCACACTATATATGTCTCTCCATACATATGCATTTATAGGTTTATCTCTTTTGCACAATCGTTGTCCTCACTCCCTCTGCTCGCCATAGATGCATGCTCCAGCCCACGCCACTATCTCTTAAAGACAAAAACACATGCTCAATTGTCGGGCCTTCTTCCCTGCATTCTCACATGCATGCATATTGTCATATTGATCCGTCTCTCCCATGTCATTGATCTTATGACTTATGTATTCTTTCTTTTATCTCGATCATGCGCGCGCGCACACACACACATCCCACATATACATGTATACCTCTCACACATGCACGTTCAAGGTCTCTATGTCTCCATACGTAGTTAATTACCCTCAATCCTAACGCCACATCGAATCGTTCTCCTGTTTTGTGCACATAACTTCCGCCTGGATGGGTAAAACACACACTCACACTTAATAATCTCCTT
>NC_041393.1:116759800-116765051 GCF_002162155.2 Triticum dicoccoides | reverse complement strand
CTCACACACACATGCTCTAGGCAGAGCATTTGTTCCTACCACCCTTCATCCAACCTTACCCGTATGATAAACAATCACCTTTATTTACTTGCATAACATGGACAAATTCCACTTTACTTTAGTAGTGAGCAAACTTATCATCTGTACCCTTATAAAAAACAAGTTGGCGATGATGGTGTGCCTGCCATCTTGTAATACAGACCGTATGATCTATATCTGACGGATAGAAAGCAAACTATGATAATTTTACAAAAGATAACCGCACCTCTCTCCACATCATTATCTCCCACAACCTCATTGCTCAGAAATTAAAAAGGAATAAGTCTCTGGAACAATCTAGCATGCATGGTGGCCGCTACCGCCTGCCGGCGCCGTCCATCCCCATGCCTCCGCCAATTCCGACCACCAGTCACCACCATGTTCCACTCCTCCTCGCCTTATCTCTCATCTTTCATTTTTTTCGATGACATTCTCGAGATACCAGTTTTCCGATAAAATTCTCGAGATATCATTAGTTTTTACAAATGGGATTACTCCTGCATGGGTCAATCACAACAGGTGTTTTGTAAAAAAAATGCATATTTATGTTCCATGCAATGCACGAGAATCTTGCTTGTAATTATATAACGCAAATCACGAGCAGGAAGTGACATTTTTTTGACACAACCATGTTAACATGGCCACGTAAATCACTAGCTAAAGTAAATACCATTATACTTATATCCCGACGCAAAAGGTTGAGTACATGTCCGAAGAGTAGAGTCGCACACACGCACTCTGTCTCTCAGAATCTCTCTCTCACACACACCAGTTACGTGATGCCCACTTAAGCAGACACATATGTTACAATTTGTGCACCCGCGGGTACACGTGATGCTGCACATTTATTTAAGCCGGAAGGCGAACCCAAACAGTAGCTGCATTCATTCCCCTCCCTCCGCCTCTTCTCTGGTCGCCGTTGCACGGTAGCCATGGCCCGGCCGAAGGTAACAACATATGCCTTACTCCCGCCGAAGCGGCGCTTTAATATGGAAATTTTAGTGGTCATGCATGCATCTTTTTGTGCTAGCACTCATATATAAGGGTTGACCGGTCGCTTCTCGCGGACGTGCGCGGGCGGTGGAAGAGGAAGGAGAAGGGAAGCGGGTTGTGGAGTAACATTTTTTACCACAATTTCTTAGGAAACTGAGTGCAATAATTGAGTAGTTTTGCAAACTACCAGTACTACACCTTAAACAGTTCAAAACCTATACTCCCTTGCCAGCACGTGCTTCCAGCGTGAAACGGTCAGCGTCGCCCTGGAGCGTCAGTGCTGCATTAATGCCCGGCTAGAGCGGAGGCGACCTCTCACTGGCACCAGCTTTGAAGTGGCACGACGGCCGAGAGAGCTCCGCTTCCCGATGCACGCGACTGCTCCGCGTGGAGACTGGCCATAGGCCCTGTTTGGATCCATGGGTTAGAGTTAGTTTGAGCTAGTTGGGGCTCAAATAGCCCTAAAGTATCCAAGCATGAGGGTTTAAATTGGAGCAAGTTGCACCGAACCCACCAAAAAAAAACTATCCCACCCAAGAGGTGCTAACTGGAGATAGTTCTCATTGGGACCACTGAAAAATCACTTTTCTCTCTCCATCAAGTGCATTTATTGTCAATCTAACCCTGTCACCCAAACACCTCTTTGGCTACAGTTAGTTTAGGGTTAGTCATGAGTTAGTCTAACCTCTAGCTAAGTTAGAGTATCAAACAGGAGCAGTATAGGATGCAAGTTGCTCAAAGCATACAGGCAAATTCGTACATGAAAGGATTTTTTCTTTTTGAAAACGGAACGTGAAAGGAAATTTTTTTAGAATGCTCTTGGCATGTCGCTAACATGTGATGAGTTAACCGACCTCAATAGACGACAAAAACGCCAGCCCGCCGCACTTTGATAGAGACGAGGAGGGAGAAGCGATACAGGTTGCTGGATTACTAGAGATAGGTGTCGCATGGAAGCCAAGAAATATGGTGATAGCGTGGGTTATCCATGTACTAGTATGATGTAGCTACACTGGGTTGCCGTGTTTCGTACTCTTCCAGTCCACTATGGAGATGATTGGTTAATTTTATATCGCTGAATAATATTAAATATTATGAGTGCAGACGCTCCACCACGAGGTTCCTTGCTCCTTCTCGGTCGTCCAGAATCTATGTTCTTCCACTCTATTTTTTTACGTGAGCTTTGTTCATCCTTTTGCCAACACGCGAGACATCTAGCATCAAGGTGCATGTGTTATGCAAGGATCGTTCCATCTATATGAAGAACACGTGGGACTGGAACTATGAGACGGACATGTACCCAGGAGTGGACGTACGAACCTGAGTAATGTAGCACAGTAAGTGAAGTAGAAAGGCACAAATGGTATGAACATGCGTGGCATATAGGGTGTGTTTGGTCGCGTTCTCGTCTCAGCATAGTTGTTCCCTCTTCATGCATGCTCAACTCAACACCCCTCTTCATGCATGCTCAACTCAACACCCCTCTTCATGCATGCTCTCTTCATGCATGCTTCTAGTGTATTTGTGCTAAACTAGTGTGGATTCATGCACCCTCCATACACTCTACCAAACACCCAAAAGTAGGTCGAGAAGGGAACTCTTGGGCGGCATTTGTCTCTTACTACGTACTACCACTAAATGTTGTACGTGCAATGCACGGTGATGTTATGGAGTACGTGCCTAAGTACTCTACTACTACTATATTAGTTGGAGGCACATATTAACTTTTATATTTGTTTACGTGTATGCCCCAAGACCTTCCAACTAGACGTGTCTTTGTCTCCAGGTCGCACTTTGTATCGTTCATACCACTAAGTACTACTACGTGTGGTCTCCGACCTAGAAGTGGAAGAAGTGAAGACGCTCTACCACACTGTTTTTTTACGCTGGGCTCTACCACGCTGTTCATGTCCCACTCCTTTCGCTGACGTGTGGTACATCCAGCACGTGCCGTGTTTGGCACCCTTCGTCATAAGAGTTGAAATGCTAGCATTCATCAGAAATAAAAAATAATTATAAATCAGCAGTGGTACTATTTTTTTGCGAACCAATCAGCAGTGATACTATGCCATGCGGTTTCCTTGCTCCTCGATATCGGAAAGAATACTTCTGTTTGCCAACATGTGGGACGTCGACCATCCTGGTCCACTTGCCATGTACGCAAAACTCCAAGGGAGAGTCACCCAGGTCGTCACGCCGCAGTAACAATGACTAATGAGCAGTCAAATCACAGGCCCACTTCCCACTTTGAAGTTGCTCGAACGAAGGAACCATCATGACTTCGTTGAATTCCGCTTCTTGAAGAAAACTACTGTACCAGCAGTACTGCTAACTACAGTAGTTACTCCAACATAGGCCTCCTTTCGTTCATAGGATAGGAATTTTATAGGAATATTAAAATCATAGGAAGTGAGATGACATGCATCTAAATTCCTATAGAGAAAGAGATGCCATTTGATGCATAGGATGGAAATTTTTCCATTTAGTCTAGGCTAATGTACTGGTAATTTGCTCTAAAAACTACAGTAGTAACTAGTAGTACTGGTACATGCTCGTACTCAGACACAGACACACACACTAACTACTAGTACTACTACTTCTCACAGGCTGGCCAGACGCCGCCATTCTCCTTCCCGGCTTTGTCGGTGACACCCCACCGTGCTTGGATCTCCGCCGACCTCTCCGCAGCAGCGCGTGCATCCTTTTCTTTCTTGCGGCGGCGGGCCTCTCTTTTCTTGAGTGCTTTCTAACTTTTCCGCTCCCTCTGTGCGGCTTTGGCCGCCTCTTGCTCTACCGCCCATTCGGCCTTGGCATCTTCAAATTCCTCCCACATAGTTGTGAGGTCGCGAGCAGCGATGAACTCGGCACGGCGGGATGCCATCGCTTCCCTACCATTTTGTGTGCGGTCATGGGCGGCGAGGAACTCGGCGCGGTGGGATGCCATCGCTGCCTTACCGGTTAGTGTGCGGCGCAGTGGCATGAACGACGCTTGGTGAGAGCTCTGGGGTGGAGTGGCCGGACAACCGTATAGTGCATTGGTTTGTCAAGAGCTCAAGGATAGAAGACGAAGCAAATTTGGATTCCCCTTCAACCCTGGTCATTTATTACCGAGTAAAATGCATTGGCGGTCATCTAACTTGTCTTGATAGCTCACTTTGATCATTGTATACGAGATATGGTGATTATACAGTCACTGGCTCAGGGTATAGCTCCGTATTTGTTTGGTTGACCAGTCAAACAGTCCGCATGCGCCTCATCAGCTCGTGCTCTTTTTCTATCTACGCGGGCCTACCTGTCAATGGAGAAAGAAATACTGTAAAAACCAAAATTATGTGTATGTGGGGAATCAAACCACGGACTCGTCGCTGCAATGCACCCTCGTCAGCCAAATGAAAATGAAATACTTCGCGTCATACACTCACGCTCACGCTGTCAAAGCATGCTAATGCATGCATGTTGCCCTCTAAATCAAAGTCCTACTCATGGCGCAACGCAAACGGCTTGCCCATCACCTGTGCGCCCCGGTGGTGCCTGACATTACTGTTTAGACGTTTGATGGAGGCCTATGCGAATGCCGAGCATGTATTCACCTGGCTCAACACCAACCTCATATTCGGACCGCCTTGCTCATGTATATCGTCCATCACAACGACAATCTATAGAACAGCCTAGCTAGAGAGGGTACTATGGTAGTATGGTACGGAGTATGTACTATTGTGAGCGACCGATCTTAGTGCCACTGCACACCGAAACCCCTTCCATCGCTAGCGCGCGCTTCCCGCCTGAAACGGTCACCGTCTCTCCAGAATGTCAATGCCGCATTCACCGGACTTAACTGCGGTTGCAATTGGTGTGTCACTGACATGCGGGACAGATGCCCGTTGGGACCACATGTCAGTAACCCAACGCATCCGCAGTTAAGTCACTGAAGCAGTGTCCGCATTCACGCCCGATGAATCTACTCCGGCGCCAGTTGTCCATCCGTGTGCCGCGGCTCATTGCCATTCGCCCGCTATATTAACTTGAGCCCCAGCTCCCAGCGATAGCCAAATACCCACACTTATTCTCCTCCGGTCCCTTCCTTCTGTCGGCACCATTCCTACCATGGCCTCCTGGCGCTCCGAAGCTCTCTTGGACGACTGTCGCAGGAGCAGAGGAGGGACATCGGCGGCTCCGCTCCGGGCGCGCTCCAAAGCTCTCTTCGACGTACTGTCGCAGG
>NC_041393.1:116693408-116759384 GCF_002162155.2 Triticum dicoccoides | reverse complement strand
CTCCGCCGCCACAACCACGAAGCCGGCGCGCATGCGCGGGCGCACCCGGCAGCGAGGAAGAGTAGTACACAGTAGGTCGCCGCTGCTCTGGTCTTGGGAAGGACACCGCTACCCCACTCAGTCGACGGCAAGCTTGGTGGGGTAAACATCAGCGGCCAATTAGCCTCTTGACGGCAACGTGGAGGCGGAAATCTTCAGAACCTTGTGCTCCGGAGGAGGAGGTTATCGAGGCGGATAAGGAGGAGGCAAAGGCAATGGCCGGCTTTCTCGGGTTCATCGCTGGACATGATGGTCGGGCGCCGGCAATCGTTTAGATTAGGTTTACAGTAGGTTTTAGTACGGTTTGTGTGAAATATGTAATGAATTTTGTCCAGTTTGTAGGAAAAGTTTTCGAAATGTAATGAGTTTCATCCGGTTAATTTGAAATTTGCTTTGTTTGCACGAATTTCGTCCGGTTAGTTCATATAGTTGTCGAAAGGTATGCGGGCAGCATCGGATGGCATCCATCAGTGTCCTCGGACAGATGCCAGTGTAAATTTGTGGGCCAGCGCTGGAGATGCCCTAACTATCATGCTATAATCGCTAACAGTCCTCCATTATTGGCAGGGAACAGTTATCCCTCGATCAAAATCAGATCCGCGATGTTTCGCACTCCTCTCGTGTAAGAGTGTAAACTCTTGCTTACATAAAAATGGAGCAAGTGGACGGCACAGTAGCACGTCATATCACTCGAACTAGCCCGCCTAACATGCAGGAAAGCACCGCCCTCGTCATTTTATCGATCGATCGCGTGAAAATGTTACGCTTCGCAAGTTCTAAAGGAAAAGGCGGCACACTTACGACTTGTACGCGTCGCACCCCCTACAGTCCGGCTCGCACGCCGCTCACCAGAGGGGACACACGTTGTCTTGCAATTTCACTGACATGTGGGACTGTAATTGAATAAACCATCGATAGCCGAAATCTAATCGCTCGGCGGGTGTCGGCTAAGAAGAGTGAAACGAGGGAGGGAGAAGAGATCGCCCGCCCGCCGCGCATGGACTCCAAGAAATATATGGTGATAATGTGAGGTGGGCCATGCTGGAGTCCGGACCGCTTCCGGAGCCGCTCTGACCGCCCTGGCCCCTCAAGACGCCATCTGCCCGTCGCATGCATAGCAAGTAGTCCCCGCTTATGTGGAGGTGAGGGAGGCATTGACAAAGTCAAGGAGTAACAGTGGAGACAATAGCTTTCATAAAAATAAACAATGAATACTCGTTGCTCGTCCTCTATATCGGAAAGAATACTTTCATTCACCGACATGTGGGACGTCGACCATCCTGGTCCACCTGCCATGCACAAAATTATCCTGGTCTACCCCGGTCGTATCGCAGGCCCAACCTTTCCCACTGTAAGTTGTTCAAACAAAGGAACCATCATGACTTCGTTGAATTCCGCTTCTTCAAGAAAACTTACTGTACCCGCAATACTGCTACCACACGCGAAGACTGGACGGCACTGTACCACGTCATATCACTGAAACCCACTAGGACAAACTAGCCCGCCTAGGTCATCTATTTTGGAATGTAGGGAGTACGTCTCTGCACTGCTATGATGTTGTGTTGCACGTTCTCTGTACTTTTGCTACGATTTTCCTACCCTATGAACCAAATGAGGCATGAATGTATCCGTGTCGACTATTGTCTGATCGATCGCTAAGCCTACAATTTTAGGAGCTAGGGCTATTGGTCGATTGACGAGGGATAAGTATAAGCGTACCACGAGCTCATCAGCCCCAACGTTTCTCTTCGGTGAGTGTTTTGCAAGTACTATAGCTCGCACAGTAGCTAGCCTACTAACACCAAGAATCATCAAACAAGCCCTGCTGATATGATAAACAGTTCAAACTTACATCTAAGCATGCCATATATTACATCAAAAGCTGGTGAGGATACATTTGTTTCCATAACTCGGAGAGGGTTCGCATGATTCATCGCATGATTCACTATCAAACAAAAGTAGCAAGATCCGCCCACACAAGACTATGCACTAGCCCTAAGATGGTTTGATAACACGCATCATTCTGGTAATTAAACACAGGGCAATGCAAACTACCCTGAAGGATTAGCGCGACCAACTATTTCTTGTCATCGATCTCTCGGGCAATGACCACAGCACGGACAACGGCATGGGAATCGATTTCTAGGGCGATGTCCACAGTACTGACCGCGACATCGGAATCGATCTCTGGGGTGATGTCCACAGGATGCACAGCGGCATCGGAATCGATCTCCAGGGCGATGCCAACAGGACAGGCCACGACATCGGAATCATCAAGGACGTCCACCGGCACCTGCACAACCCTAACATATTAGCAAGCACATTGCAAATAATCAAAAACCACAACTATGGTAATAAGCCATTATTTTTTACCTTGTGCAGCTCACCGGGGGATCTCATCCCTCCGGGGGCCATCTCCTCGTCCTCGATGGGGGCCATCACCTTGCCAGGGGAATACTGCTTCTCAACGGTGACTATGTCCTCAAACTCGGTCTTGAGCCTCACGTAGGTGGCAATCAGAGTTCCTGGGGTAGGCACGGTGGGGCCCTTGCTGTTCTTCCAACTTTATTTGAGGAGTTCGTCCGCCAACGTCGTCAACTCTTTGGCCAGTGCTTGTTTCTTGGAGTTCTTCGTCTCCATGGGTTGGCCCGCCAACATGGTCAACTCGTTGGTCGGTGCTCGCTTCCTGGAGATTGCTATCTCCAGTGGGTTGTCTGCTGGCAACTCTTTGCCTAGTGCTCTAGGATCCATCAATGAACTGACATACAAAAAGCAATCGAAAGGAAACCACAATCGCAATGAAAACGGGAAAAGAATAGGATGTGAGAATCGGTCGGTGCTTCACAAAAAAGAAGATTCTTGGAATGAAAATATAGCAGCATAACTGATTCGCCCACCTTTCCTTCGTTGTTACAGAAGAAAAATGGCAGAAGTGAGTAGCCTGGAGTGAGGTTTTCTTCAAGAAAGGGAAGAAAGGGCTTGAACGAGCGTTCCAGTGAAATGATGGTTGCTTCGTCCAGTCCAACTTGGAGGCCACCTTACAACTGCTGGTAAAGGTGTGGGTTTTGTGATATGACGGGTCATGACGGCCACAGCGGGGTGACAGGTGAGTCTCAACTATAGCACCTCGCTGTGATTTGGTGGATGGCACGCGGGCCCGGATGCTTTGAAATGTCCCGCATGTAGATAGAGCGGCTAGTCATATAGGAGGGATCAATATTGTGCACCGCGACCAAGGCAGAGAGGAAAACGAGAGAACTACGTAATTAATGCATGAGTTTAATTAGGGTAGTTTTGTAAAGTAGTACGAGATACATTCCTCCAACTGCAAAATGCCTTGGTTCATGAGATTTGAGATTTGAGCCCTATAAACTGGAAGGGAGGGAGTACTGCACGGCTGCACGCGGTGTAGTCTAGTCACTTGTTGAAATCTCTAGAAAGGCAAATACTCCTATCCGGTTTACAGGTCTATACTACTCCCTCCGTCTAGGTGTATAAGTCATCTTACGAAAACCAAATAGTCCCAAAACACTTAGGCACGGTGCATTAACTTCTACCTTGTTTCTTGTTTCTTGACATATCAACCAATAAGAGATGAGAGGTGTGCATGCTTTTAATGACTTGCAATGGCTAGTTCATTGCAAGCAATGCTATTAATTAGCAAATAAACAGTGGTGACCCTAGAAGGAAACAGTGCTAAGCGCGTGGACCTATGCAGAATGAGTATCAACCAATGGATGATGGAGTTTAATTGTTAAACAATAGCAATTTTGTCTCATGCAAGACCCTGGCTACTATATACGTGCTCCAAGACACTGCACCACACGAGCGTTCGCAACTGCCACATTCGGGTTGCGCTTGGCTCTTCGCCTCTTCGAGAAGACGAACAATGATATTACTCCTACTTCTACAGTATCAAATCCACTACTGCATGTCCGTCCACCTTGTGCGGGAGGGATAGCGTGTAGCGAAAGCTTCTACTTAGTGCTCCTTCCTTTGCGTCTATGACAGGTGGGCCCAACAGGTGGTTGGCCCTCCTGTCATGCAGCCAAAGGCAGGTGTAGTTAAGGCACCGGAGCTCAGTCCGCAAGGGAGAGGGCGTTGTAGTAATCAAATTTCTCGGTCTTGTACGAGTTGACACGACACATCAAAGCACTGCACTCGATATAAGTCTTTTTACACATTTCAAATGGACTACTTCGTATGTAGACATATTCTGCTTCGTATGTAGTCACTTGTTGCAATCACTAAAAATACTTATATTTGGAAACAGAGGGAGTACAACGCATGCATGCATGCCGTGACTTTCCTTTTGATACTTGCATGTGTTGATTTGATGCACCTTGCCAAATTTTGACTATAAATTTAACTAACCAGATTTTCATGCATGTCACAAAAAATTACGGGGCTGTTTGGATTGTGACTATGTTTGTCTTATGTTGCCACATTATTTTTCCCACACTTACCACACTTGCCTAACTTGAGTTGCTCAAATTGTTAGACACACTTTGGCTTGCCTAAGGGAATCTTGCCACAATTTTTGTCTCTATGACACATTATTTTTGTGTCTATGACATGTGGAGTAGAAAATATAAATAATAATGCATGTTGGGGCAACCCACGTTTCCACTAATTTTAGTCATGGGCTTGTTCACAATTTTTATGAGGGGGTGGTTGTTCATTTAATGGAGGGACTTGTAGTACCAGACTTGAACGATACAAAGTGCGACCTGCTACACCATAACACCACTTGAAACAAGCGGGTAGCTATCTCAAAAAACAATCAACAACTAAAAAACCGCGACCTGGCATGTAGTAGTACACAATCTTAAACGATTGTTTTGATGGAGTGAAAAAGGAAAACTACCCTACTATGTATATATAGGCCGGAGCCTCCGCGCTTGCTTGCTAGGGTTGCTCTATTCACACACTCTCATCCTCTCCAGATCTAAACAAGATAGGGGTAGTAACACTGTCTTTATCCCTTCAAAAAACACTGGCTTTCTATCCTCACCGCTGGTTACAGATCTGGACGTATCCCCCTCCACCGGTGAAGGGGAGGAGGGGTAGCGTTTAGGCCATCATCAACAGCGAGGGAGGAGACCCATTGCCGGCCGCACCGTTATCTCTGGCCGAGCGCCAACGCGGGAGGTCCTCTGATCCCTTCGTCGTTGCCTGTGGGCGGATCCGACCTCCCGCCGCCCACCTATCCACATCCCGACGACCTTCAGGTATATCTTCGTTCGAAATCGCCTTAGCTCTACATCCCCAGCTCGCTACGTCGCTGCATGTGCATCATTTTCTACCTCTCAGCCCCCTCGATCGAATGGTCCAACGTCACCTATTTTTTTTCTTCTATTGTTAGAGGTAAAGCTACTTCATGGAGTCGAATCTTGTACTCCCTCCGTTAGAAAATACTTGTCATTGAAATGGATGTATCTAGATGTATTTTAGTTCTAGACACATCCATTTTGATGACAAGTAATTCCAGATGGAGGGAGTACTTGGTTCAAACAAGAAATAAAGTGGGGGTGGGGGAATTTAGTATGTACATCGGACTTGGTACAAACAGGAAGGAAAGGGGGTGAAAGTAGTACAGACTAGTCATCCAACCGGTCTCTTGGTCGAAAAGGGAAATATAGGGGTAACGCTGTACACAGTGGTATGACCAGGACTAGATTTGCTATCCACACATAGGAGTAGGTGGCTAGAGTGAACAAAAATGGGACCAACCCAGATATGTTTCTTGGATGTTTGTTTCTCGGGGCAACAAACTATGAATCACCACTTTATGCCCCTGTTTACGTACATGGTGCTAGACTGCCGGTGCACCCACTGTCCCATGCCCTTATACCAAATATTTAGCTGTTCTTAATCTAATGTCCCTGGTAAAAATGAAGTCATGCCACTATTATAAGCCATGACAAGTTTAGCCAAATGTTTTTGCCTGTAATTGTTTGTGACTCTGACTGTTTCCTCTGTACCTTTTTGTGCAAGAAGGGATATCCAATTCACCTGGTTGCTGTTGTGACCTTTTGGTGCACTGCACAAAACTCTTCTTAAAAGAAGTGACTTTTGTGCTGCTTAACTGGAATGTCAGAATGGAACAGTTGGTTCATTTCGGTGGAACTGCACAAAGGGAGATCTGTGTTCCAATCCTCATCATCCATATTGGCGCCATAACCTTCCTTTAGGTAAGAATGATATTTAATGCATGTGTTCATCTCTATTTTCCGACTGCCATGAGAAAATAATGCTATTTTTTACTAGTACACTTGTACTCCCTCACTGACAAAACCAATTCTTAATTAGAAGGCCAATCATGTACTTGGTTTCACCAACTGGTGAGGAGGAAGAGAAACAAAGCATGAAGAGGAAGAAGAAGAAGAAGAAACAGTGCCAAGGCGATCTTGCTGAAGCCAGAGGCCTCAGTCAAGGCCATTCAAGGTCTTCGGCAACGACTACCTTACATATGAGATGATCCTCCAGGGATCCCTTCCACTTCTGCTGTCTCACTTAATTAATTAGGAGTACTTAAGTACCACTCATTTATTACTGCCTAATTTTCCTGTTGGAGTTAAACAAATCTTTAGCAGGACCCTATGTTGAATCATGTACGTGTGTATGTTTGTCTATGGAGGTGAATCATGTGGTGGAGTAGAGAGGGAATATTATTAGTGTCATGACATAATAGTGCTATTGTTATGTATGTTAATTTATTGCCATTGGTTCAATGAGGCAATGTTTTGCGTATTGTCCATCATGAATTTGATGCTACTGTTTGAGTAATATGCTAATGTCTTCCTATCCTTTCTCATTAAGCTAATGAAGGTTTCACCTTGTTCCTACTTGTGCAAACAGGGATCATGTTGTGCCAATCATACATTTTAGTGGAACTACACAAGACAATACAATGAACTGTATCCCAGCCAGTGCTTTAACTCTGCTAGAAGTTCTTGATAATCTTTCGATATAATCTCAGCACTGGTAAACAAGAGTGATTTCAACCGTACATTTGAAGTGCAAAAAAATATATACTATTGTGTGATTCAAGTGAGTGCTTTATCATCTCTTATGGGACTACATGAATAAGATTTTTTCTCAGGTTGGTACGGGCCTAAGGCCTTCATCCATATTAGTTTGTTGTCATCTCTATTTGTATCGTGCTACTGTCATGAGAAACTCCTTTATCTTTGCACATTAAAGTTTTGCAACCTATGATAAATGGCAATGCTTTGAGTGTCGAGCTAATTGGCACTGATTAAATAAACTAATACCTCTCTTTAAGCAAGACTACTATGTTGCTAATTTTACCCATTAAGATAGTGAGGGTGCTTCTATTTGTTAGTGTATGTTTCATCAACTAGTCCCACTATTACAGTAATCTCACTCTCTCAATATATGTGCCAACTAGGATGCTCGATTTTGGTGGAACTGCACAAAAACTTTGGGTGCTTCATTGCCTCGACAGCTTCTGTCCTTTCCTGTCAGTCGCTAATCTCAACTTGCTTTCTTCCTTTTCTGTCAGTCGCTTGGCTTATCTTGGCTTCCAGTCAAAGGAAATAGTAATTGATATGCTACCTCACATAGGTTGGTACTGGTCTTTATCCTGATTATTGTGCCTGTCATATGTATTGGTAATTTGGTATTGTGCTACTATTTGCCGATTTCATAAAAGGAGTGATTTGGAGCCTGAACTCGCAGGCAAATAATTACATCAGGTGATTTTAGTAGAACTGGACAAAATGATCAGATGGACAGGTACTTATGCTGCTGCTATGTACTCCAAAGTTCACTCAGACAAGCATTGATGTTGACAAGAAGAAGTGCCTATATTCATTCGAGTATCAACTGGCGTCAACCAATTGTCAAACTCCAAGTATTAGGAGAGTGAACGCCAAAAATATTGCTTGGTGCATAGCCCAGAAAAACGCAGTCCAGTCTTTGCTCCCAACTTGTGCCTTTTGGTTATCGGCACATATGGTAGTGAACTATATGGCATGGAGTCTAAAGATTCCAAACAAGTTGGTTGACGTGTATATTCATCTGGCACTTAATCAGTCTGCACGCCAAGGATGCTCCATTTTAGTTGAACTGCACAAAAAATTTGGGTGGTTCATTTTCTCAACCGCCTCCTTTCTCGTCTGCAATGTAGAATTTTGGCGAGATACAGGACCAAGATGAGCCAGTAAATTAGTTGGATGAAAGTAGTGGCCAAGTTTCTCAAACCTCCCTCGGCACGAGGCCACTATTTAAGGATAAACCTACAAGCAAAGTTCAGATTGTCTGTGCTGCCTCTTTTGTACTCGAAAGTTTACTCGTACAAAAACTAATTTTAGCAAGAAGTACCTCCGATTGTACACCATTTACCAGTCTGTACCCTAGGTAATTAAAGTTCGTCCATGGATCATATTGGCTGTGATCTCAATCATTTGGATGCATAAACATACTGAACATGTGTATATCTGAATCTTTTTGTGAATTATGTATGAATACTGTCGTGTGATCTATCAATCATTTGGATGCATAGATATGCTGAGCTTGTGTATATATGAATCTTTTGAGTTGTTGATAGTGAATGTTGGCTATGAATATGAACGTGTCCTGTGAACCTGAGTTTGATATGAATGTTTATCTTTTCTGTTGTATCTGTGTGTGAACTTGTTAGTATGCCTACTATGGGGTATAAGACGCAAGTCTCTGTTCTATTTATCTATATATAAGAATAATAATGTTGTGTCCAATTTATGTTTTCCCTTCTAACCACATTATATATATTTATATTATTACTATTATCGTATATTTTATAGAGACTTATATATACATTATAAAAACATCCCACATGTTATTAACCTATAGAAGTAAATGTTTAACAGAAGTTGGCAAGGAAAATCCTGGTTGTTTTTGACTCACAGGCAAGGAAAATCCTTTTTTTTTTGAAACGGAACATGCAAGGAAAATCCTGGTGATTGTGTACAAAAGCTTGCAAAGATTTTAAGGACCAATTTAATAATAACGCGCTCATTTTTATTTTGAGCAATAACTCGCTAATTTGTTAATTATATATATATATAAAATGTGCCTCTCCGGTTTATTCTTTGATATTAATTGCTCCTTCTAACATAACATTATATATATAACGAGCCCACCTAATACGTATATTTCAAGGAAGTGCAAATGGGCTGGGATTTCTTAGAAAATATAAATGGGCCTGATTGACGCGAAATTATTTGTTCACCCAACCCAGCAAATGGGTTGTACATTCTAGAAAACATGGGTTAAATATATGCCACATTTTTGCAGGCTGACATGTGGGCCAATAGGTCGAAGCCTACGCAGGACGTTGTCAACTTGGTCAAGAAATGATTGTGTCATCCACAGTCATTGGATTTATATCCAACGTCTGGCATGCACCTTCAGTCTCTCGTCTTCTTCCTCCAGCATTGTCGGGACCGCCTGGTCCGGCCTCCGGCTGCTAGCGGCTCTGCTTAGCATGCATCGCTGTGAAGCGCTACCCCACTGTCGGCCAGGCTATCCCTCCACCCCTCGACACCTCCTGTTATTCTCCACAGACTACAGTCCCACGCCGCAACAGAACCAGTTATAACCCTTCTCCTCCTCTCAATCTGCGACTCCACTGCCGCGTCTTCCCATCTCCGAGTCGTTCCTGTCCGGGGCCTTGCCATCGTCCACCGCCTCACTGCGGTCGGTGCAGCGTGGTCAACAAACGAGAGTCATCGGAAGAGGACTGTACATGCAGAGCCTAACGTCTGGGACCCACGAGGTTCATGGTCGCACGCAAGGAAAGTTCCTCCTTATTAAGCTGAAAAAAATGTTTCCTCCAGCTGACAGCTGGGACCCACTAGTTGTATCTTCGCACTGAAGGAACTGCCTCCTTGTTTTGCGAAAAAAAATATTCATCCCGTTGACAGCTGGGACCCATCAGATTTGGTGGCTGACTTGTGGGCCTACTAAGCGGACGTGTACGCACGGCTTTGTCAACTTAATCAACAAATGAGTCTAGCAGCTGGACCGTTGGATGTTAATCCAACAGCCGTGCTCCTTCTTCAACCTCTGTTCTTGCTCCTGTCTCCCGTGGGCGGCACCGTGGCTGTGCTGCTGCACACCCAAACCAGTGAAGTTTCCCACTCCTCTCCATCTATGACTCCACTGCCCCGTCTTCCCCATCTCCGGGTCATTCCAGTCTGGGTGCGCTCGGCATGGTGTGGTCAACATGGTCAACAACCGAGAGTCATCGGAAGATGACTGTACGTGAGAGGCTGACAGTGGCGACGCACCATGCCCATGGACGCCTACATGCAACGGAACGCGGCGTGGTCAACGTGGTCAAGGAACGACTTCCATTGGAAGTATATTGTACATGGAGAGTCTGACTACTGGGTCCATGGCCGCAGCAAGTAAGTGCCTCCTTATTACGCGGAAAATAATGATTCCTCCAACTGACAGCAGGGACCCACTGGACGGGCCACCGTATTTTGCGAAAAAAATGTTTTCCCCCTAACTGTTGGGACCCACCTGACGGGCCACCGTATTTCGCAAAAAAACGTTCCCCCCGCTGTCAGCTCGGACCCACCGGAAGTGCCTCCTTATTAAGCAGAAAAAAATGAATACTCCCCCTGCTAGCTAGGACCCACCTTGGTGGGAGGCTGACTTGTGGGCCCACTAAGTTGACGGGGATGGAGGGCTTTGTCAAGTTAGTCAATATGAACGATTCTAGCTGCAGTGACCGTACGATGTCCATCCAACAACCATCATGCTTCTTCAACCTCTGGTCTTCTTGCTCCAGCCGCCCAAAGCAGCACCGATCGTGTCGCCTGCTCCTGCCTCCCGTGGCTGGTTGTGATGCCGCGGAGGCCTCACCGCCCCCTACTACTCCTGCTGCTGGCCAGGCCATCCCTCCACTCACCCATGCTTCCACTGCCGCGTCTTAGAGCAACGTTCCTAGGAAGCGTTTGAGTGCTCATGACTTTTGTAGGGAAAAAAGCGTCCGCCGGACTACGGGCGTGGAGGTTGCCAATCCAACCTCTACCAGCCAGGCTCCAGCACCTGGTCTGGAGGGGGAGGCGAGCGCAAGGCGCGAGCCGGACATTCCTTCGACGGAGGATGCCGACAGACTGTCTACCACCAAGTCTGAGGTGGAGAGTGCCCTGAATCACAGGCGCCGCTGGACAGTATTTCGTGATGCGTGCTTCTCCCTCGAGGCGTTGAATGCCTTTAACGCGGGGGACGCGCACCTTCGTGCTGCTCAAGATGGTTTTACCAGAGCCACGGAGCAGTATGTAAAAGACATACGGGTAAGAGAATTTAATAGTTGTATATGCCAGTAGCCCCCGAGACTTAAAGTAGTTATATTAACTGATTTAAGGATCGTATGAAACGTAGGATCTTACCGAGAAGAATACCCAACTGTCTTAGGAGCTGCAAGAGTGCAAGGCCCAACTTGAGGCCACACTCTCTGGCGCAGGAGGAAACACAGGGACCTCTCCTGGTAACGCATTATTTTAGAAAGATAAGTAGCGTTTGGCCTTTGCGCAAGTCTAAAAAATGACGTTGCAGGTGCTGCTGGACAAGATCCAGACAGGCAAGAACTTCTGCGCCAACTAAAAGCCGGCGAGAGGGTGCTGCATAAGGTGCAGCATGAAAGGAACAAGCTCCAGGATGCCCATGCCCAGCTTGGAGAAGAGCTGAAAGGCATTCAGGCCGAGCTGTCGGGCTCCGTTAAGGAGAATCAGCGGCTTCGTCGCGGCATCTATAGTAAGTGCTTGAGCGAACTCCTTTGAAAAGAAGAGTTCGGCGAGGAAGTCAATTTGACAGAATATGTCTGCAGGTATGCTCACAGGTCACCCTGCGGAGGAGATGCCCGTATCAACGGGTGATCAACTTCCCGAACTGTTGCAACTGATCGAACGAGTTCGGCAGGCAATGAGCGGCGCCATCCAGGCTTTATGGCCAGCCTTCTCCTTACCCGAGGGTCTTGGGGAGCTTGCGGAGAAGCTTCAGGGAGTGCGGCAGCGCTTCCATTTATGGAAGATTTTGGCCTACCGCCAAGGTGCCAGGGAGGCCTGGGCCATGGTAAAGACGCGGTACAAGAAGGCGGATCCCAACCACATGGCCGAAGTCGGACCTGTGGGGCCCGATGGGAAGGAGATCCCTGTGAGTTTAGTATACGGCCAAGTAGAGCTGGCCGCTAAATTTTCCCAACAGGACTGTAAATTAGACAACCTGTTAGACAGGATTGAGGAAGAATACAATCAGTCGATTTGACAATGTATTATAAAATGACATATAAAATGCCTTCTAGCCGGATTGTAGATCGTTTGTCTTTGCCGACCTTTTCGCTTCGGCCTCGGGACCCTAGAGTCCGGAGTGTGTCCAAATACCTTCTTGGTTATGAAACAACCGGGGTATGCATGGAGACCAGGCGTAGGGGTCATTAGTGCTTTATCAGACAAGTGCCCAACTAGTTATGTTATATTACATGGGTAGTAAGAAACATCTTCCAGGGAGAATAGTTTCGTTAAGGGTTCCTTTCCTCTGGGGGTGGCATGCCCTAAAGTGCATGTCCGGACTGCGAAAAAAGCAGAAAAACATCTGGGGGAAGATAAATAAGTGGATAAAAAATCATCTTTTAAGTCACCGACCGAATATTCCCTTAAGAACGCTAGCTTTCGGCTTCACCCAGTCTAAGGTACACATCCGGCTGACCCGGCAGTAACAATCGCAGAGGTGCTCCCTTTACCTCCTAGCCGAACAATCGGGAACGTAGGGGTAAGCACAGGAGCCAGGCAACCCAGCTTGGCCAAAACTTAAGTCATATCGATGCATATAATGGTGAATAAAAGGTACATGTGGAGGCTTGACACATGTGCTGGGCATGAAGCCCTTATAATTAAGCTTCTGGTAAAGAAGCCCCCAGGTATAATGAGTGTGGATAGCACATCAATTGCGCGCGAACGTTGCGCAAGTAGGCCCTTTAAGGCTTTGATGAATAGGGTTGAGAAGAAAAAGATAAACAAAAAGGCAGCTGAAGTAAAAAAAAATTGGACTGGGGGAAAGGGACGAACTCTTGTCCGGCGCTAGGCATAGAATCTTCGGAGGCGGGCTGCGTTCCATGGGTTCGGCTCGAGTCGGTTATCCGATGTATTTCGCAGGCGGTACGCTCCGCCGGTCAAGACTTGATCGATGATGAAGGGGCCTTCCCATTTGGGCTTGAGCTTGTCATTTTTCTTGTCCGGCAGGCGTAGAACTAGTTCGCCAATGTTGTAAGTCTTGGCCCGTACTTCTCTGCTTTGGTATCTTCGAGCCTGTTGCTGATAAAATGCGGAACGAGCCTTGGCGACATCGCGTTCTTCCTCCAATGCATCCAAGCTGTCCTGCCGATCCAACTCGGCTTCTCTTTCTTCGTACATGCGCACTCGAGGTGAGTCATGAATGATGTCGCAGGGCAAAACTGCTTCTGCGCCGTATACCATAAAAAATGGTGTGAATTCGGTAGTATGGTTAGGCGTTGTCCGCAGCCCCCAGAGTACGAAGTCGAGCTCCTCTACCCAGTGCGTGTCAGATTTCGTAAGGGACCGCACTAGTCTGGGTTTGATGCCGCTCATTATTAGACCATTTGCTCGTTCCACTTGACCGTTGGTTTGAGGGTGATAGACTGAAGCGTAATCGAGCTTGATGCCCATATTTTTGCACCGTGATTTAACCTCGTCGGCCGTGAAGTTCGTGCCGTTATCGGTGATGATGCTGTGGGGGACACCGTAACGGTGTACTACCCCGGATATGAAGTCTATCACTGGTCCAGACTCTTCCGTTTTAACCGGCTTGGCCTCTATCCATTTGGTGAATTTATCCACCATGACCAATAGGTATCTTTGCTTGTGGGTTCCCCCTTTAAGTGGTCCAACCATGTCAAGCCCCCAGACCGCGAATGGCCAGGTAATGGGTATAGTTTTGAGGGTGGTGGGTGGCATATGGCTCTGATTAGCAAAGAGCTGACAACCGACGCATCTTTGGACTAAGTCCTGAGCATCTGCCCGGGTCGTCGGCCAATAAAATCCTGTACAGAATGCCTTTCCTACAAGGGCCCGGGCTGCGGCGTGGTGTCCGCCTAGTCCGGCGTGAATTTCAGCCAGAAGGTCTCGTCCTTCCTCTTCGGAGATACACCTTTGAAGGACTCTGGTTGTGCTTTTCTTATAGAGTTCTCCCTCATGGACCTTGTAGGATTTAGATCGCCGGACTACGCAGCGGGCCTCATTATGTTCTTCGGGGAGTTCCTGCCTAAGCAAGTAGGCGAGGAATGGTTCTGTCCACAGGGCAATTATTGCCATTATGTCGTGGGCTGAAGGTGTTATGTCATCGGCTAAATCGCCGGTTGGTGCGGCTGGTTCCGGTTTGTTATTTCCGGACTCCTCTTCCCATAGTACGGATGGCTTGAAGAGCCGTTCCAAGAAGATGTTAGGAGGGACAGCGTCGCGTTTTGCGCCGATGCGTGCCAATACGTCGGCTGCTTGGTTATTATCCCGGGCTACGTGATGGAATTCGAGTCCTTCAAACCGGACTGACATTTTTAGGACAGCGTTGCGATATGCTGCCATTTTCGGATCTTTGGCGTCAAAGTCTCCGTTTATTTGGGATATTGCGAGGTTTGAATCCCCGCGCACCTCTAGGCGTTGAATGCCCATGGAGATTGCCATCCGGAGACCATGTAAAAGGGCCTCGTATTCGGCTGCGTTATTGGAGTCCGTGTACATTATCTGAAGTACGTATTGGACTGTGTCCCCGGTCGGGGACGTCAATACGACGCCAGCCCCCAATCCGGCTAACATTTTAGAGCCGTCGAAGTGCATAATCCAATAGGAGTATGCGCCATACTCTTTAAGGAGTTCGGCTTCGGTCCATTCAGCGACAAAGTCAGCCAAAACTTGTGACTTTATAGCTCGCCAAGGTTTGTAAGTTATATCAAATGGTAAGAGCTCAATGGCCCATTTTGCAATCCTGCCCGTCGCGTCGCGGTTGTTTATAATGTCGTTAAGTGGTACTTCAGAGGCCACTGTTATCGAACACTCTTGAAAGTAGTGTCGGAGCTTCCGGGATGCCATGAACACCGCGTATGCTATCTTCTGATAGTGCGGGTAGCGGGACTTGCAGGGGGTTAACACAGTGGATACGTAGTATACTGGTTTTTGAAGAGGGAATTTATGCCCTTCTGTCTCTCGTTCGACGACGAGTACCGCGCTTACAACTTGATGTGTTGCTGCGATGTATAACAACATTGGTTCACCCAGGTTGGGGGCAGCCAGGACCTGATTTGTTGCCAATATGGCCTTTATTTCTTCGAGTCTGGCGGTGGCGGCATTCGTCCACTCGAAGTGTTCGGTGCGCCTAAGGAGGCGATAGAGGGGCAACGCCTTTTCTCCTAGACGGGAGATAAAGCGTCTTAGGGCCGCCACACATCCAGTCAATTTTTGTATTTGCTTGAGGTCTTTTGGGATATCTAGCTGTGAGAGAGCTCGGATCTTGGCTGGGTTTGCTTCAATTCCTCTACCGGATACGATGAAGCCCAGCAGCTTTCCTGCTGGTAATCGCATTTATCTGAATCATGCGCTGATATGTTGCGCCGGTGTTTTTAAGTCCGAAGGGCATCGTGTTGAAGCAGAATGGTCCATATGGAGTAATGAATGCCGTTGCGGCTTGATCCGCTTCTGCCATCTTGATTTGATGATAGCCGGAGTATGCGTCCAGGAAGCACAATGAATCGTGCCCTGTAGTGGCATCGATGATTTGGTCGATGCGGGGGAGGGGGAAGGGATCCTTTGGGCAGGCTTTATTTAGGTCTTTGAAATCGACACATAGGCGCCAGGATTTGTCCTTCTTTGGTACCATTACCAAGTTTGCTAGCCAATCCAGATGTTTGATGTCTCTGATGAATCCGGCTTCCAATAGTTTGGCTAGCTCTTCTCCCATTGCCTGTCTTTTGGGTTCGGAAAATCGTCGAAGAGCCTGTTTGACTGGCTTGAATCCTTTTAGGATGTTTAGGCTGTGTTCTGCCAATCTGCGTGGGATTCCAGGCATATCCGAGGGGTGCTAGGCAAAAATGTCCCAATTTTCCCGAAGGAATTCTCGCAGTGCGGCGTCTACATCAGGGTTCAATTGTGCCCCGATGGAGGCCGTCTTTGTCGGGTCCGTTGGGTGGACCTGGAATTTTACTATTTCATCTGCTGGTTTAAAGGAGGTGGACTTGGATCTCTTATCGAGTATCACATCGTCCCTATTCACCGTAGAGCGCAGCGCGGTGAGTTCCTCTGCCTCTAGGGCTTCGGATAGTGCCTCTAAGGCTAATGCGGCTGTCTTATTTTCGGTGCGGAGTGCTATGTCCGGGTCGCTAACGAGAGTGATTATTCCGCCGGGCCCAGGCATTTTGAGCTTCATGTACCCGTAATGGGGTACGGCTTGAAAAATTGTGAATGCCTCTCGTCCTAATATAGCGTGATATCCGCTGTTGAACGGGGCCACTTGGAACGTGACTTCTTCGGATCTATAATTGTCTGGCGAGCCGAATACCACATCGAGTGTGATTTTTCCTGTGCAGCGCGCCTCCCGGCTAGGGATTATTCCTCTAAAGGTTGTGCTGCTTCGCTCAATGCGGCTCCAGTCTATTTCCATTTTTTGAAGGGTTTCCTCGTAGATGAGGTTTAATCCGCTGCCGCCATCCATGAGGACTTTTGTAAGTCGAAAGACGTCCACTATAGGACTAAGTACCAGTGCGGCTGGAGCTCGGGCTGTTAGGAATTTAGGTTCGTCGCTGGCATTGAAGGTGATGGTTGTGTCGCTCCATGGATTGGTTGTTGCTACTTGGTAGACTTCGGCGAGGCTGCGGATTGTTCGTTTCCGCATATTATTTGATGCGGAAGTCTCGAAGACTGTTAATACCGTACCGATGTTGTTGGAGTGGTTTTCCGGGGCTAGAAGCTCCTCTCCACTTTTGGCCACCTACCGTAATATCCAACATGCTCGGAGGCTATGTGTTGGGACGGCGCCTTCTGTATTGTGAATTTTATAGGGTCCGTTAAGCCATCCCTCCAGTACGGTTCCGTGCCCTTTATGGGGTTTTTGCTTTTTGGTTTTTGTATCTGGTGCCTGAGTGTAATGCACCCTTTTGTTGCGGACTAGGGTTGTATTCGGGGCCGGATTGTCCCAAAACTTATTTTCGGTTGTCCGGAAACTCTCCATCGCACAGTATTTTCGTACTATGGACGCCAGGTCGGCGAAGCGTGTAATTTCACGATGGCTGACGGCGTTCGAGATTCCCTCGTCTGTGCAATTATTGCAAAAAATTGAGATTGTGTTTTCCTCTCGGCCGTCCTTTATCCTGTCCATAACCAGGAGGAATCTGGCCCAGTAGTGATGTACTGTCTCAGTGGGCTCTTGCCGGATTAGAGATAGATCGCATATGTCTGGGCGGGTGGGTGGAATTAAGTCCGGAACCCTACCCATCTCAAGGCTCGAAGGCCGAGAAGTTTCCAAATTTGGAAGCTTGGATTGCTGGACGTTGTCCAGCGAGTCTGGTCCGATGCCTGACTTTAAGTTCAGTGCTTGATCGAAGTCCGTCCCTCCGCGGGAATCCGGCATGGGGGGTTCGGGAGCCCGGACATGACTAGTTTTCAATACAGGAGAAGAGTTGCCGCATTGTTCCTCTACCACTGCAACGTGGTGGGTGACCTGGGGAGAGTTAATCTCTCTCAGATCGGTTTTAAGCCCAATCTGATTGTAGTCTGTAGCGACTCCCAGGGCAGCGATGCGATCCAAGAGCTCGTTTACGGACGAGAGCTCTATTGGATCCAGCCGCTCGGCGAATTCCGAGCTGACATGCAGATTGCTTTTGACGACTTGAGAGGTCATTGTCGAAGCGGTGGCCGGACTGGCGGTCATAAGAAAACCACCTAGCCGGATAGTTTGGCTGGCGGCCAAGGCTCCTTTGGCGAAAATACCATCCTTGAGGACGGGAGGAGGCATCCTTCCTATCGGTGACGGCACAGAGGAACTCTCAATGAAAGCACCAATGTCGGTGTCAAAACCGGCGGATCTCGGGTAGGGGGTCCCAAACTGTGCGTCTAGGCGGATGGTTACAAGAGACGAGGGGCACAATGTTTTACCCAGGTTCGGGCCCTCTTGATGGAGGTAAAACCCTACGTCCTGCTTGATTGATATTGATATTGTGGATGTTTACAAGAGTGGATCTACCACGAGATCAAGGAGGCTAAACCCTAGAAGCTAGCCTATGGTATGATTGTAATGGTTGTTGTTCTACGGACTAGAGCCATCCAGTTTATATAGACACCGGAGAGGGCTAGGGTTACATAGAGTCAGTTACAATAGTAGGAGATCTACATATCCGTATCGCCAAGCTTGCCTTCCACGCCAAGGAAAGTCCCATCCGGACACGAGGCGAAGTCTTCAATCTTGTATCTTCATAGTCTTGGAGTCCGGTCGATGATGATAGTCCGGCCGATGATAGTTCGGCCGATGATGGTAGTCCGGCTATCCGGACACCCCCTAATCCAGGACTCCCTCAGTCGTACTCCCCTCTGCATGGGAAACAGCTGCCGAGTCTTCCCTGCCTCCGTGTCATTCCCTTCCTAGGCCTCGCCGTCGTCCACCGCCCTGGTGCTCTCTGCGCGGCCTGGTCAACGTGGTCAACGACCGACATGCATCTGAAGTGGACTGTACGTGGAGAGGCCGACAGCTGGGTCCACGGCCACACGCAGGGAAATGCCTCCTTATTACGCGCAAAATAATGATTCCTCCTCCTGACATCAGGGACCCACCGAAAGGGCCTCTGTATTTCGCGAAAAAACGTTACCGCCGCTGACAGCTCGGACCCACCAGCTATATCTTCGCACGCAAGGAAGTGCCTCCTTATTACGCACAAAAAAATGAATACTCCCCCTGTTAGCTGGGACCCAGTATAGTGGCAGGCTGACTTGTGGGCCTACTAAGTTGACGGGGACAGAGGGCTTTGTCAACTTAGTCAATATGCACGATTCTAGCTCCAGTGACCGTATGCTGTCCATCCAACGGCCGTAGTGCTTCTTCAACCTCTGGTCTTCTTGCTCCAGCCGCCCAAACCAGCGCCGGTCGTGCCTCGTGCTCCTACCTCCTGTGGCCGGCTGTGATGCGGCGGAGGCCTCATTGCCGCCTACTACTCCACCGCTGGCCATGCCATCCCTCTACTCACCTACACCCCCTGTTATTCTGCGGCGACGGCAGCCTCACACCGCAGTGAACCAGTGAACCCTCGTACTCTTCTACGTGTGGGCATCCACTGCCGCGTCTTCCCCGGGTCCGCGTCGTCCCCTTCCTAGGCCTCGCCTTCATCCACCGCCCTGGTGCTCTCGGCGCGGCGTGGTCAACATGGTCAAGGAACGGCTTCCATCGGACGTGGACTGTACGTGAAGAGGCTGATAGCTGGGTCCACGACCGCAGCAAGGAAGTGCCTCCTTATTACACGCAAAATAATTATTCCTCCACCTGACAGCGGGGACCCACCGTACGGGCCACCGTACTTTGCGAAAAAAATGTTTCCCCCTGACTGCTGGGACCCACCAGCTACATCTTCGCACGCAAGGAAGTGCGTCCGAAAAAAAACGATTCGCCCCCCTGACTGCTGGGACCCACCAGCTACATCTTCGCACGCAAGGAAGTGCCTGACAGTCGGGACCCACCTGGTCGAAGCGTACGTGGCGTTGTCATTCTGGTCGCGAACGTGTACGTACATACTAGTGGATGTAGAGGCGCGCACGTGTCGTAGTAAAGGCGTGCATGTGTCGTAGTAGAGGCGCGCACGTGTCGTAGTAGAGGTGCGCACATAGCATGTACACGTACATAAAGCGTCCAGGGTGCAAGAAAGAAAATACGGCCACGTATGTGTACATACAGGCGGGGTCTCAAACGCCTACTCGCGCATACATACGTCCAGGGCTCGTGTACATGGCTGGGTCGGAATGGAGAAACATCGTCATCGTCGTGTTCATGGGGAGGCAACGGAGTGCGTCATGTTCATGGGGAGGCAACGGAATGCGTCGTGTTCATCGGGAGGCAACGGAACGCGTGGGAGCCAATCGGCTGGCTCAGAACGGAATGTGTGGTCGTGTTCATCAAGAGGGCTTGGACGGAACAGGCGATGGAAACGAGGCCTGGCGTACCACAGAATGGAGGAAACGGCCTTGTGTTTGACCGGCCACGTTCGAAACGGGATCCTGTTCATCGGGAGGGGTGTGGCGTACCGCAAAATGGAGGAAACGGACCTCCTACAATCGAAATGGGGGTCTTGTTGATCAGGAGGGGTGTGGCGTACCACAAAACGGACAAAACGGACTTGTGTTGGAGCGCTACGGTCGAAACGGGGGTCATGTTCATTGGGAGGGGTGTGGCGTACCACAAAACGGGACTCCACGGAATACTGTTCATCTCCACCGTCGACCTCCTCCAGCCTCCACGGGCTACCGTCGACCTCCTCCAGCCTCCACGGGCTCCTGTTCATCCATCCTCCACTGCGCGCTACTCCACCGGCTACTGTTCAACCACCCCTCCACGGGCACCCCTCCACCGTCTACTGTTCATCCAGCCCTCCACACCACGGGGTCTTGTTCATCCAGAGGCAACGCCACCGCTCACTGTTCATCCACCCCCCCACCCCCCGCAACACTCACTGTTCATCCCAGAGGCAGCATCGATCGGCTTTAGTTAGCAGCAGTAGCGAAGCAATCGCTCGATCGGGTCCAGTTAATAGCCATCGATCAATCACTCGGGTTCAGTAACGCGTAGCCTGCAGTGCAATCGCTCGGGTTCAGTTAGCGCCCAACGCCCTCGCTCGGGTTCAGTTAGAGCCAACGCCTCGCACACACGCGCGTACGTGTACGAGAGAAACGCGCATCGATCGGCCCCCGACCTCCCACCGTAACCGGGAACTCCCCGAAATTTTCCTCGCCCTCGCTTCTACCACGGTTTTTTCCGTCGTGGACGGCCCAAAGAATGTCATGCAGCTGCGTCTCCGGCCCGCCCAGGACGAAAAGCCCATTTTCTGTCATGATTTTTTGTCATAGAAGTAGGAGCCCACCACATCTATGATAATACTGGGTTTTGTCACAATTATCGTCATAGAAGTGTCATATGTATGACAGAAAAAAATTCGTTTGGCCCAAAATGTCACGGATGTGTCTTTTTTTGTAGTGCCAGTTTATGCGTTATTCCATAAGGGACTGATTGGATCCAAAAGTTTAATGCTATGGTTAGAATTTATTCTTAATACTTTTCTCGTAGTTGCAGATGCTTGCGAGAGGGTTAATCATAAGTAGGAGGTTTGTTCAAGTAAGAACAACACCTAAGCACCGGTCCATCCACGTATCAAATTATCAAAGTACCGAACACGAATTAAGCCAACATGATGAAAGTGACTAGATGAAATTCCCGTGTACCCTCAAGAACACTTTGCTTATCATAAGAAACCGTTTTGGCCTATCCTTTGCCTCAAAAGGATTGGTCTATCTTGCTGCACTTTTGTTACTACTATTGTTACTTGCTCGTTACAAATTATCTTGCTACCAAACTACTCCGCTACTTACGATTTTAGCACTTGCAGACATTACCTTGCTGAAAACCACTTGTCATTTCCTTCTGCTCCTCATTGGGTTCGACACTCTTACTTATCAAAAAGGAGCTACAATTTACCCCATATACTTGTGGGACATCAAGGCAATTTTCTGGCGTTGTTGCCGAGGAGTGAAGCGCTCTTGGTAAGGAAACTTTATTACTATGTGCTGAAATTTATTGTCACTGACTACTATGGAAAACTAAAAGTGCGTTAAGTCGACTAGAGGGGGGTGAATAGGCAATTTTTACAAATTCGTCACTGAGGAATTTTAGGGTGAGGAAATTCCTAAGTCATGAACAACTAGCAGCGGAATAAGTACTCAAGTGTAAGCATAACAGAGTAACAGCATAGTCATCATGATGATATGAAAAACAAACACAGAGCACAAGTAGCGTAAACACAGGATAAGCAGGCTGAAGACAGTGTGACTGAAGAAATTGGATTGAGGAAATAGAGAAAGTCTTTAGTCAAAGTCTTCAAACAGTAATGATCAGGTTCATCAACACATGAATGAGGAAATGAAAGGGTTGAAGAAATAGAACCATTAGGCTTGGTGAAGACAATGATTTGGTAGACCAGTTCCAACTGATGTGGCAGTTGTACGTCTGGTTGGAGCGGCTGAGTATTTAAACTCGAGGACACACAGTCCCGGACACACAGTCCTCACCGTATTATCCTTGATCTAAGGTCACATAGACCTCACCCAACACTCGTGGTAAGTCTTCACATGTGACTTCCAAACCTTCACAAACTTGGTCACTCGGCGATCCACAATTCCTCTTGGATGCTCAGACCATGACGCCTAATCGTCTGGAAGATACACCAATCCTCAAAGGTAACAAGCATCGGTTCCACATAGGAACAATATCTTCAGTGATTCTCAATCACTTTGGGTTTGTAGGTCTTTGGGTTTGGGTTTTGGGTTTTCCTCACTTGATGATTTTCGCTCAAAGTCCTTGGAGGATGGGATGCTCTCAATTGACAAGTGTCAGTTTCTCTCGGAGCATCCAACCGGCTAGTGGTTGTAGGGGCGGCTATTTATAGCCTAGGGAGCAGCCCGACATGATAAGACATAAATGCCCTTCAATGATATGACAGTTAGGTGGTAGGGTATTTTGGACAGCTAGCGCATGGCACAGCAACGGTCGGATTTGAGGTTCAAATTCCTCATGGCTATCATGTTCCCCACTGTGTAGGCAATCCGCACTGGTGAATTCCTAACTCCTCAGTCAGAACAAATTCCTCAGACAGAAGATCTTCATCTCTGTCACTAAAGAAATTGACTGAAGTGATATGAGATTTCCAATGGCTTCACTTGAAAGGATTGGGTAGGTGTAGGATTTTGAGATGAGCATCACTTGGAAATCAGTTTCCTTAGAATTACCTCGACCCCCTTTAACAATATGGTGTTTCCTATGACTCAAGAAAGAGAAAATGAAACTATGAAAACAAAAGTCTTAATGCTTCACAATCCTCGCATGAATATCCAAGTCTTCAAGGTCATGCCAATTTCTTCACTTTCAAAGTCTTCAGCTGAAGACATTCATTTTTAGGGATCGACATTCACTGTAAATATCAAACTCCTCATCGACTTATAGAGCATGTGTGTACACTCACAAACATATTAGTCCCTTAACCTATAAGTCTTCAATACACCAAAATCACTAAGGGGCACTAGATGCACTTACAATCTCCCCCTTTTTGGTGATTGATGACAATATAGGTTAAGTTTTCGATGGGGATAAACATATGAAGTGTAAATACTCATATTAAGGAATTTGATTGCAAGATATAGAAGAACTCCCCCTGAAGATGTGCATAGTGAGGAATTTTCTTTTGAAGCAGTGCACATTTGAAGAGTAGAATCATGGAGATCTCACCCTATATCTTGTAATTCATACACGCATTTAACATATTGAATGAAGAATTTGAAATGCATGCTGAAATATGGTGACTAATGTAATTCAGCATGCGTGCATAACATATCTGAGGAAATAGCATGCAGAAAAACAGAGGCAGAGTATCAGGTCACCACCGGACTTAAGTTTACAAACAAACACTTCAGAAGAGCGAGAGCTGTAACTTAGCAAAAAAATGCCCATATATAGAAACCCGCTTGAAGACTAACTCAAATTTCTCCCCCGTTATCATCAAATGACCAAAAGGGATGAAAAGTGAGGACTAACGCCCCTAAAGAATATCATCACGAAGTCGATGGAGGAGCGCCAGCGTTGTTGGGGTCGGTTGTTGGAGTAGAGCCTACCGCTGTGTCGTCCAAATCTTCATTTTCATCAGCCTCGCACGATGAAGAAAATGATCTTGCCACCAAAGAAGGAACTTCGCCTTTCTTGAATTTCTTCGACGGTCGCTTAGACCAGTTGAAGTCCTGCTTGAAGCCCATCTGCTTAAGATCTTCTTCACCGTAGAGATGAGACAGAATAACCTAGGTGCGATCAAATACTTCATGGAGGTAGTAATGGTTCTTCTTCACTGAATTGTGTGTAGCAGCCATGTTGTGAGGAATTGAACCAAACTGACGCTTGACCCATTTGTGGTTGCGATCGAACTTCTGATGAAGACTGAGGAGAAGCTCACGATCAGTCATCACCCTTGGAGCTATGCCATGAGGATTTTTCTTTGAAGCATTGGCGGCAGAGTCATGAGTGGCAGAATCATCATTGGTGGAGTAGGATGCAGCTTTGCGGAACTATCCATCCAATGGACGAATGCCTTCATCAATAACAGCAGTGGCCTTGCCCTTTTCATTAGCCGAGGAAAACGTCCACTTGAGGACTTCAATGGGGGGCAAGAAGCTGCCATGGTTGAGTGTGACAGCCTTGTAATTGATTAAAGACCTTGATCTGAGGAATCTCATAATCTAGGGAGCGTAAGACTTCAATTCAAAAGGAGATAATGCAACATTTGCCATAGTCCTCATGAAGAAGTCATGGTAGTTGATTGGAATACCATGCATGATATTGAATATCAGATTCTTCATGATGCCAATGACTTCTTCATCATTTGAGTCATGGCCTTTGACAGGACTCAGTGTCTTGGTCAGAATGCGATAGACAGTCCATGGCACATATAGCAATTCCTTCACAAGGAATTTGGTCCTTGGGGCTTGACCGGGCTTCAGGGCTTCATCAACACTTGCATGTAGTGATCTGTGAGTTTAGGTTCATGATATATAAGACGTGCACCTTCAAGGGGAGGACTGACAGGCAGGGATGAAGCAATTCAGAGGCCGGTGCTTTGAAGTGAGTGTTTTCTGTCATCCAGTCCAACACCCAAGAGTTCACATTGTCAGCATTTCCTATGATGTGCAGCATTGCATAGAACTGAGAACTAGCTCTTCATTCCAATCACATATATCGGTTCAGAAGTTGAGCAGTCCAACGTCATGAAGAACACTGATGATTGGTGTGAAGCACGGCAGCGATTCCATGTCCACATGAGGAATATGCTCATGGTTAAAGACTTTGTCCTTATCAAAAAGCAATGAAGAATAGAAGTTTGCTTGGCTGGCGGTCCAGAAACGCTTCCTTCGAAGACGAGCAGAGTCATATGGGTTGTATTCTGTGAAGAACACATGCTCGTGGAAGAAGTCATCAGCCTTGAAGTTTTGCTTCTTAGAGAAGGGATTCTTTGGCTTGGGATGAGGAATATCAGTCAATGTCTTCATTGCCTCAGGAATCATAGTCTCAGGAGCCGCAGGCTGAGGAATTTTAGTTTCTACTTCAGTAGTAGCCTGGGTCTCCTTTTCTTCAGCAGCTTTATCATCAGCACTAGTGACTGGAATTTCTTCAGGCATGGTAAGAAGAGGTGCTTGAGGTTCATCAGAACCCGTGTGAATTTCTTCAGCCTAGACTGGGGACTGAGGAATCTGTTGCAGTGGGGTGAACATGGGGGAAGTGGGGTGATGACTTTCCGAATAGTCATCATTCAACACTGGAGTGGTGCACCCAATGTCCACGTCTTCTTCTTCTTCATCAATTTCTTCAACACTTGCATATTCAGCCGTGAACTGAGGCATGGGCGATGATACCAGAGGGGTTGAAGTGACACTGTCCACTTCAATTTCTTCATCCACCTACTCTGTCGAAGTAGCAGAAGGATCTTCTTCATATGATTCACTTGGAATCACATAATCTTCACCAAAAGGAATGATTTCCTTTGATGGCATGCTTGAAAGAGGAACAACATCTATTGGATTTGCAAATGAGCTAGTCAAAGTCTTCGCCTTTTTGGGAGTAGAAGACTTTGAGGAAGTAGATGCTTTCCTTTTCTTCAATGTTGCTCGCTCCGCAGCCTTGGTTTTCTTCACTTCTAATGTAGAAGGAAGAATAGGACTTGGTGTTGGCGTTGGTGTAGGAGGAGCAGAGGAAATTGGTGTAGTTTCTTTAGGCACAACTGATGCAGTTGTCCTGACTTGTTCAGTTTCCTTAGGCGCAACGTCAGATACTTTAGCTGGCATGCCTTGTTCTTCAGGCGCAACACTAGAGGTTGCCCTGGCAATTTCTTCAGCAGCTGGAATAGCTTCATCAGCCCTAGTGCTTTCAGTTTCATCAGCAGCCTAATTTTCATTAGCGGTGCTGGCATGTTCTTCAGTAGGATGTGCAGATGTTTCAGCCTGAGGAATTTCAATGTGCATTGGAGCAGCAACATTGGGTGTAAATCCCTTCACCATTTTGACGAATCTGACTTTGGCTCCCAACCATTCTGCCTTGTAGGCGTCAAATTCATCACTGAGTTTCTTGATCTCAGATTGCAGAGCGAGAAGTTCATTAGGCGATAGCGTTAGAATGTTGTCCTTCAGAAATCGTTGTTTCTTGTACTGGGCTTTCTTCACAGACCTGGCTTTCTCAAATTTCCATTTTTCTTCAGAAATGAAAGCTGTCAACATATAACTTTGACCAGGTGTGAGGTTTAATTCTGGCAAGGGAGTGTTTGGGTCCGTGTGCCAGAGATCAATGAAGTCCAGGATCTTCTTCGGATCCAGCATGAGTGGCACAGCACTGCCCTTGGCTCTAGCGGCCCTTTGCTGTCTATCTCTGATGATTTCGGCTAATTCTTCATCATCAGCTTCGTCATCATATGATGGCACTTGGAAGGCAACTTGCTTCTTGTGAGGACTTGGACTGGTGCCTCGTCCGGCAGTAGCCTTGGTCTTCAGCAAAGTGGGGCCTATTGAAGACTGAGGACGAGCTGAAGAACTTGCAGATGCTCCTGAGGCAATTGAGATGTCGGTGGTCCTTTGGCAAGAGGCGGGATGCACAGGTGCCGAGGACTTTGCTGGAGGATCTGAGGGTTTTGCAACCCGAGGAACTGGAGCAGCTTGAGGAATAGGCCATAAGGGAACAGATGAGCTTAGCCGCAAGGGCATTGCTGAGGAATGTGGTTTTCAAGCAAGCTTCTTAGGCATAGCCTTCTTTCTAGTAGAGGCCTCGGCAGTGGCAGCAGCTGAGTCTTTGTTTAATTTCCTCACTACTTCTTTGGCATGTTTGGCCAACTTGGTTTGCCGCTTGGCCCATTCATCAGCATAGTCCTCACCGCGCTTGATGCTAGTGGGATCAACAATTTTGCCAGGTGCCAACGGAGGTCTTGGGCAAGGAGGGTTTAGAGCGAATTTCTTCATGTACTTTGGAGTGACATATCTATATTCCCTCCATTCCCATGCCAATCTTCGTTCAATTTTCTGAATGTGCACCTTGCGCTCATTCTTCGTTTCCTTTCCGTGAGTCGCCTCATCTGGAGTGCAATACCCTGCATAGATGTCATTAGGGATTTCAAAAGAAGTATTCACTTCCAGTTTCTTCCCTCCCTTCTGAGGTCTCTTGCCATCTGCCATTTTCTTCAGCTGAGGATTTTGAACTATTGAGTTCTCTGAAGAAGTATGCAGCTTTTCTTCGAGGAACGTTGCAAATGAGTTAAGTTGATGAGAACCTAATGATTCAACAACAGACATGTGTACCTGTGAACAGAGTATAGGTGCGAAGAATTTGGAGAGGTCATATGCGTTCTCAAAAGTTTTTGCAAAACGGAACAAGTTTGAGGAAATTGACCAGATATGTCTTGAAGGATTTCACTAAGCATTCTTTGACTTAGGTTCTAGAGTTGTATGGATGTGAAATTCACACAATTGAGGAATCTTGATAAAAAATGTCACTTAGAGAAACAGATCAAGAACATATGATTGTGTGAGGTGTTTAAAGTGTGGAAGTTGAAGAATAAACACCTTTTGAAGATTTTATGGAAATCATCAGAATCAACAAAGGTAGTAAAAGTAACTTTTAATTACCCTTGACAAAGAACACGACAAACTGGGAGTGTTAGATTGGAAGTTCGTCAGTCCAGATCTTCCACGCCCTAACTTGGCAGAGGAAGATAGCTACGGCGGCGGCGGAGTGAAGATATCCGCGGCCGGCGCGAGTACGACAACGACGAGGTCGAGGCAGTGAAGCTCTTCCTCACCAGCGACGATGAAGGTAGTGGTGGCGCTAGGGATTGAGAGCTCGAGCGAGGGGAGTGAGTTCAAGTGGGGTAAATGCAGTCTGAGGAGGTTGAGGGTATTTATAGTCGAGGTGAAAAACCGCTCGCCCAAGGAAAATGGACGAACGTGCCTCTGACCCTTCTCATCCTAGCAACATGTGTCACCCACATACAGTGTGGTGGAGATCGTGTGAGATCGTGGGTGAATAGATAAATCTTATAGTGGGATGTGGAACGGTTTGAGCGGTAAAAGCCGAAAATTCGGATAAGAAAATTTTAATGTTTCGTTCGCAAATTCTTCGGCTGACAAGGACACAATGAAGATTTTGAATGGGTTTCAAATAGAACACACATGAAGAATTTGTGAACAGACTGGTTTGAGTTTAGCATAGAGGGGGAAAGGGGTCCGATCACATTCACTTAGCAGAAAAGCAACTCGAAGAATTAGCAATAAGTGAATGTTGTAGAAGACATAAAAACTCAAGTATATATATAGTCAATGAAGAACAACAACAGAAAGAGTGATGACAATGCAAGGTTGAAGAAATTGAACAACTGAGGAATTTCAAAAATGAAGAAAAACTCAAATTGAAGATTTTCAACTTTGGTTGGTGGCATAACCCACCGTATAATAATGATGATTTCATACACCGCATACAATTATCGTAGGGTTCTGAGAATCAAATTCTTCATTGATTTCTTCACACTTAGAGGGTTAGTATTCATTGATTGAAGAAAAAAGTTACTTCGTGTGTTGCACATCTAAGTCATCAAATTTTCACAAGTGTTAGGATGTGTGTCCTTTTCAAAGAACATTCGAAGATTCTAAGATATTTAGCTCACACTGCAACTTGCTAAATCTCTTTTCATCCAAGGGCTTTGTGAAGATATCGGCCAGCTAGTCTTCAGTATTTGCATGGTCGATGAAGATGTCGCTGTCGGTGTCAAAACCGGCGGATCTCGGGTAGGGGGTCCCGAACTGTGCGTCTAGGCGGATGGTAACAGGAGACAAGGGACACGATGTTTTACCCAGGTTCAGGCCCTCTTGATGGAGGTAAAACCCTACGTCCTGCTTGATTGATATTGATGATGTGGGTATTACAAGAGTAGATCTACCACGAGATCAAGGAGGCTAAACCCTAGAAGCTAGCCTATGGTATGATTGTTGTTCGTCCTATGGACTAAAGCCATCCGGTTTATATAGACACCGGAGAGGGCTAGGGTTACACAGAGTCGGTTACAATGGTAGGAGATCTACATATCCGTATTGCCAAGCTTGCCTTCCACGCCAAGGAAAGTCCCATCCGGACACGGGGCGAAGTCTTCAATCTTGTATCTTCATAGTCTTGGAGTCCGGCCGATGATGATAGTTCGGCTATCCGGACACCCCCTAGTCCAGGACTCCCTCAGTAGCCCCTGAACCAGGCTTCAATGACGACGAGTCCAGCGCGCATATTGTCTTCGGCGTTGCAAGGCGGGTTCCTTCTCCGAATAATTTATAGAAGATTGTGAACACCAGGATAGTGTCCGGCTCTGCAAAATAAATTCCACATACCAGCGTAGAGAGAATAATATTTACACAAGTTCAATCTGCTCACGTATTTTGTGGCGTGACATCACACCACTACCAAGCCTTTACTCAAATTGTTTTTATTGTACCACCTCAGCGTGTTTAGCGAAGCGGTTTCCTTGGCACGTCTTGTCGAAGCAGAGATCGTGTTCCCCTTATTCTGGGATTCCCATCAATATGGACGTGGGTAACCCAACCGCGCCATTGATTGCGGCGCTTGGGAGATAAGCGATTTTTATCAGGCCGGTGGGGACGCATGTTTTCGTCCGCCCATATAAGGGGATAAAGATCCAACCCTTTTACCTACGCCTTCTTCCTGCTTTGCTTATCCATCTCCGCGAACTCAAGCTCCAGCGCCCAAGTCCGCACATCTCACCTCAACCTTCTCCAACTATGTCCGGAGCGGGAGGCAAGTGGATGGCCTCCTACGTTACGGAGGGGCACATCCAGAAGCTGCGCAGCGCTGGATATCTGTCCAGCGACATCGTGCACCGGCTCCCCGATGAGGGGGAGCTCATCCCCACCCCCAGGCCCCATGAGAGGGTAGTATTTCTTTCCCATTTCCTCCGCGGACTGGGCTTCCCACTCCATCCCTTTGTCCCGGGGCTCATGTTCTACTACGGCCTGGATTTCCATGATCTGGCCCCGAATTTCATCCTCAATATCTCGGCGTTTATCGTCGTGTGTGAGGCCTTCCTCTGCATCCAGCCCCACTTCGGCTTGTGGGTCAAGACCTTCAGTGTCAAGCCGAAGGTTGTGAAGGGCAGCCAAGCGGAGTGCGGAGGCGCCATGGTGGTCAAGATGCCCAACATTACTTGGCTCGAGGGCACCTTCATGGAAACCATTAAGGGGTGGCAATCGGGGTGGTTCTACATCACCGAGCCGCGTGACCCTGAATGGGCAGCGGCCCCCGAATTCAGATCTGGCATCCCCATACGGCTCACCTCTTGGAAGGAGAGTGGTCGGACATGGGGTGATTCGGAGGAGCTGACCGGACTTCAAGTCTGCATCCAAAAGCTAGTGAACAAGAAGCTCAAGCTTGTCAACGTAGTCCAGGTCATGCTCATCCACCGGATTCTCCCGTGCCAACAACGGGACTTCAATATGTGGGAGTTCGATCCGGTGCAGCACCAGACTTTGAGCGGGCTCTTCGACACTATGTACGAAGAGGCCTGGAGGGTGCTGTTTAAGGGCGCCGAGGCTCCCGCATCTGCTACCGAAGATCGCGGATTCATCTCGCAGCGTCCGGCTAACGAGGTAAGCGATTTTGCCCTTTACGGGACACTTGTTTTCCATAGTTTGACTCTATGCGGGATCTAAACCCCTCCTTTGACAGGACTGGCTGAAGAAGGCCGAACAGACTATCTGTCCGGCCCCATTGCCAGAAGACCCAGCGGACGCCCGCTTAACGGGGCTGCTGGCTCCGGCACCCCACGTGGTGCCAGAGAATAAGGCCAAGAAGAAGGCCACGGGCACTTGAAAGAGTTCCCGTTTTCAGGTGTCATCGGATGATGACTCCAAGGTAGACTCCTCCCACAAAGGCAAGGAGGAGAAGAAGGAGGCCTCTCCCCCAGCGGGGGGAGGGAAGAAAAGGAAGGCCTCCCCAATGAGGGAGGCCGAAGGGTCCAAGAAGGGAAGGACTCTTCCCCCGGACTGCTCCGCCAGCGCCGGCGATGACGATGAGGATTGGCCTCCAAGGGCCAAGCCTCTGGCGAGATCGTAAGTATCCGGACTCCCGAATAACCTCATGGTTTTTCCTTTCGCCACATGGTGTCTTTCTAATGCCGCATACTACCCTGCAGTCCGCCCAAGGATGATCTCCCCGCTTCGTCGAGCGGGTCCTTGGGTGCGTCGGATATGGATTCTCTTCCGACCGCCTCCACCCCCCGTGATGCGGACGATGCCAAGGTGGGATCCCGGGAAGGGACCCACCAGGAGGAGGAGGCCCCGGAGGTGCCGCAGGGCAACCTCTCAGACTTTGCATCGGACTCCATCCCGAACCTGTAGTGGCTCCGGAGTCCGGCGGGCGGCCCCTGCGTAAGAAGGGCAAGACCGTGACGTCGGCAGCCTCCGTCCTACCGGAGGCGCCGGATAGCTTGCTGGAGGCGCTCAACGGCGCCTCCATCAAAGAGGAACACCGCACTGTCATGAGTGCGGTGATTCAGAAGGTTCAGCTCGCCAAGAGCAGGCTGACCGAAGCCTGCAGCAGCCTTCTGACAGGCTTTGAGGTAAGAATTTTGATATATGTAAAATAGTACCGCATAGACAGTAGCTCCTGATGCTCGATTCAGTATTCGGAAAGAAAAGCCGGACTGAGGATCTAAAAAGATATACGCAGGAGTCATAAAAAAAGTATGTCAATATGGGATTGCAGGCTGTGCTGCTGACCTCTGCCGCCCTGACTGCGGAGGTCAATACTTTGAAGCAAAGCCTTGAGCGGTCCGAGAACGAGCTCGGCCGTGCCAAGAAGCAGCTCGAGGATAAGGAAGGTGAGTAACACCTTATTAAAATTGTACCTTACAGAAAAGGATTTGGTTGCAAGAAGGATGACAAGGATAACGTGGGTATTGCAGGGGCCACGAACAAGGTGGCGACCCTGAAGGAGGCGGTGTCCGTGGCCGAACGTAATGCGGCCGCGGAGCGCACCGAGCGAGAGAAGCAGGAGGCGCGGGTGGCGGAGGTACAACAAGAGCTCCAGGCTCTCGTGGAAAAACATGAGAGTTTGGAGCGTGACTCGAAGACTCGAGAGTCCGAGCTTGCAACGGCTCTTGAGAGTGCCAAAGCCGCTAAGGCCGAAGCCTACAAGGCCCTCCAGGAAATCGAGGCATTGAAGAAAATAGCGGCGGGTAAGGCATTTTTCATGCAAAGTAAGCATGTGAGTGTGAATTACCTATCACTTACCCGAATTCGGAGCTCTCCAGGAGCGTTTGCAGATCTGCCCCGCAGCGTGTCCGATGCTGCCGCTTTCTATAGGGCCGAGGAGGGGAGCTCGACGGAGAAGGTCTTCTGGTCTCAGTATGCTGAGGCCGAACATCCGGTGCCCCTTAGCGACCAGCTGAAGCAGCTGGTCGAGCTCCACAAGGTGGCCGAACAGGCCATGAAGGGCCTCATAGTTCGGCTGTGGCCTAAGGAGGCCATGCCTGGGAGCTACTTCGGCCTGGTGCGGCGGCTGGTGGATGCGTGTCCATGGGTTGAAGTCATCAAGCACTTCGCCTGCATTGAAGGTGCCCGTCGGGCCCTTGCCCGTGCAAAGGTGCAATGGGGCAAGATGGATGATGAGAAGCTTGTGACGGACGCGCCACCGTCGGGCAAGGAGTATTGCATGCCCGAGATGTATTATAAGAGTGTCCTGAAGGGTGCCCGCATTATTGCGGGTGAGTGCTCCAAAGATGTAATATTTGAGTAGACTCGCATTTTGTTATCCTGTGCGCTGAAAACTTTGTTCATATGCACTAAACAACGCTTGTTAATTTAAAATATTACCTTCTGTGCGTCCGTTTATCAAATCTGAGAGATGGCAAGTCGTCGGCTTCAGCCCCCATGCCATGAGTGCTGGGGTGTTCGGGATAAATTTGAGCACTCTTGTTCCCATTTTTGGGTCCATCTAGGGAGGCGCTCAACACAACGAACAAGGCAACCGGACTTATAATGCTTGAACACTCTCACTTAGCCATAGAATTCTATAATTTTAAATTTCGGCGAAGCCCCTAGTGTTCGGAAGGCCGAATTTGGGGCGCTATCCACGCCTGGGCCGGACAAAGCCGGTTCCTCGCTCTAAGCGGCATAAGTCTTTAGGGACTCGAAAAAACCTCTCGAACAGTGACCGGCTCTTGCCTCATCATGACGGTCAGTTTTAGCTTTCTCCACTGAGGTGCTCGCCCAGCTCAACTAGGGCGCAATCGCAGTGGTTCTCCCAGTGCTACCTTAGCCGATACAATGGAACATAAGGTACCAAAACATGGGAGCCGGGAAAACCCAACTATTGACCCAAGACATGATTTGGAGCCGATGCATATAATGCTATAAGTTCGGGGTGCCACACTTGTGAAAGTGTTCGGACTTACCACACCATGATGCGGGAAGCATAAGCCCCTGGTGTATTTAGCCGTACCAAAGTGTACGGATGCAACATGTCATATATGTATAAGAAAGGAATGCAATTATAAGCAAAAAGGTGTTGCATTGTTTATTCAAGAAATACTGTTGTGAATGCAGAACGATACAAATGGTGCGATAAGCAAGGGATGGGACTATTAAACATGTCCCCCTCCAGGGGTAGGCTGCGGAATGATGTATTAAACAGATTTAATGCTCGTAATTGAGACCACCTGGATATTCGTCGTAGCCTTTCTCCTTCCCTGGCTGTTGCATCGTGAGTTTGGCAGGTCTACTGCCGGACAGGGCCTCTAATGAACGGAGTCCTGTGGGTAAAAAAAGAAGAGAGAGAAAAAAAAATAACGACACACTTGAGAGCACCTGGTGTCGTTAAGCCGCATTCTGGGCCTATCGTGGTCGTGCCGCTCCCCCTATGCCCATGGTATCTCCAGAGCATAATGATGTATGCGAAGGACCTGTCTTGAAATTTTGCAGGGGCTGGGGTTGGGGCCGCATTGCTACGCGTGCTCGAAACGTGCCAGGTGGTCTTGTTGTAGGTTACTCCGGGCGCGTTTAGCCGTGTCTGGTCGCTTAGCTGTCGGACTCGAGAATTGCCTTAAGAGGCTACACTGTACTTCTGCTGCGAGAGCCGCTGTATGTTCCTCCGTTCGGAGAGAGCGTTCGGTGTTTCCGTTGACCGTGATGACTCCTCGAGGGCCTGGCATCTTGAGCTTGAGGTATGCATAGTGCGGCACCGCGTTGAACTTAATGCGGTACGTCCGAGCAGAGCATGATAGCCGCTGCGGAATGGAACTATGTCGAAGATTAACTCCTCGCTTCGGAAGTTATCCGGGGATCCGAAGACCACTTCCAGTGTAACTGACCCTGTACAATTGGCCTCTACACCTGGTATGACGCCTTTAAAGGTCGTCTTTGTAGGTTTAATCCTTGAGGGGTCTGTCGGGGATACACCCCGTGGCGTAAACCGGCCGGGAGTATAAACCGGCCGGACTGGATGATTCACCGGCTACCCGCCCGGTCTTGGTGGTTCATTAGTAACCTGGCGGGCGGGTCAGATGGATGAAGAGGCCCATGGCCCAGAAGACCGGTTCATACTATGGTGGGCCGGTTTAAGAGGAAAGGCATGAGGAATATTTTACAAGGAGTTAAGACCAGGACTTGTATCCGGTTTGTATTAGAGATAGACTAGTCCTAATCCTAATAGGACTCCACATGTAAACCGCCCCTTCAACATATATAAGGAGGGGCAGGGCTCCCCAAAGAGGGGGAAGCTACAAGCAAGAAGAAACAATCTTAGGGCTAGACCCAAAGAGGAGAGCCGGTTTACGGCGACTCTCTCGTGATGATAATGAGACCTAGCCTCAAACAGCATGTAGGGTTTTTACCGGATGATGTTTCCCGGGGCCCGAAGCTGTCTAAATCCCTGTCTTGTGTTGCGTCTCTCGATTCCTCTCAACCCCTCTCAAGCTACCACATAGATGCGTTGGCCTCGCGACTAAGTCCTGACACTAAGGACATCTGACATGACAAATCCATGACAGTTGGCGCCCACCGTGGGGCCTGCGCACGGTGGTGTTGAGTTCTTGAAAGGATCTTTTTTAGGGTTCGAGAAGTTCGCAATTTTCTGGCTCAAGAAAAGCCGGCATGGAAAAATTCATATCAATTCATCAATCAAGAGTGACAAAGTGTTCTGCGGCGGCGGATATGAGATTGAGATTGTTTAAGGGTTACAGGTCGTGCGACTGCCTCACGCGCCGTGGTAATCGCCGAGACCGAGATGAAGCTTTTCGCTGCAGATTTTCTTTCTCAGATTGCGGGACGGATATACCAAGGCCGACTCGAAGCAATCCTGCACTATGGTCAAGTCGCCGTTGTCCTTTATTTTTCTCCAGCAGGCCAAGCTAGGTACACGCACAGGGACCGGTCCTGCTGCGGTGTCCTCATGAGAAGCCTAGAGACGCCTCTGTTCGTACGAGACAACAGTGACAATCAAACTTCTTCAATCAGACAATCCATCATTGTGCTAGGATGATGGGATTCGACCTTCACGGCCTCGCCCTGCCGCCCGCTTTAGATCAAAAAACCTCAAGTCTCCGCCTCGGTTTCTGTTCCGAGTTGCTGCCGGTTTCTTTTCTCCGCCCACTACCGGAGCACCTCCGAGCCACGCTTCATTAGCACCACCGCCGGAGAACCGCCTTCTAGCCACCACTGCTGAGGCCACAAGTCGCTGCAACCGCCGCGGCATCACCTGGCTGCTTCCACCACCATGGCTCGCTGGATCCGCCCGCGCCCTCTTCCATGGCGGGTCGTTTTCTCTCCGGTCTCAGCGGCCTCATATTTCTTGTGTGAGAGTTACAAGTACCAGTTGAAGAATGGTGCAAGTATGCATATAATATGCACGACAAGGCATTTGCACTCGGAGCAGAGATAAAAAGAAAAGGGGGTTTTATTGACTTGCAAACAAAAAACAATCAGGTGCTATTTTTCTAAACTTTTACTTGGTATAATTAAGTATTGTCCAAAGCTTTTTTCACGGTATACTATTGTGTACACAGGTCAATTAACTCATGGCCAAAGTGTGGATCTTTGCTCGCATATGATGGACCTTGTTGAGCCGCTGCAGCCGCCTCAAGCCGCCGCGACTGCGCTCGTATGAAGACGCTGCCTTTCTGCTACGAGTCGCACTCCTCCGCAACGGGCCGGTTTGCGCTGCCGCCATTGGTTCTGTTGCGCCACCACTGGTCTTGCGCCCCTGCGCTAAGCCGTCGGCTACTACTACTACAGTATTAAGTACTACTGATAGTACATATGTTCTGTTATAAAAAAAGAGAGGGAAAAACAGCACATGACCCGGAGTCAGATCTGACACAAGCTCGGTTTTCACGATCGAGCCGCCCTTGCGGTCTGCTTCGGCCATCTGCTTATGCAGGGACAGAAAGAAAGGAAAAGGGCCTGGTTGGAGTGTGAGCCGGTTCAGAAAGTTATCTACGGGTGCTACTTATGGATTCTCGGTCGTCCGAATAAAATGAGATGATATCCATCTAAAAGTATATTTTATTAGCACCTCTTGTTTTTGTCAAAGAACAAATACTCCGGCTTGCGATACTTTTTATGCAGGACAATTGTTCGCATCAGATGAGGTGTTATACTGCGGGTATGGAGCGCACTGGCAATGTTCTTGTACCGGTGTTCCGTCCATGCCATACTACCCGGTGAACGAACGTGTGCAAGTCGTCGTCCTTGTGACCCGGTATACATCAACTAACCGGGACCGTGCCCGCGATTGACTCGCCGTCCGCACGGCTTACTGCGCTTGTGATTGATTTTTCCATCTGCACCATTCGCAATGTCGCGGCTGACTGTACCTACCGGCTGATTTTTATGGTCGCCTTGTTATCACAACTAGATCGACCTCCGACAAAAACCAGGTGCTATTTACCTTATTTTTAAGCACATATTAATTCATCCGAGCAAAGCTACTTTGCCCTGTTGTATTTTATATGAAGGAAAATTATCTATCACAAAGTGGTATTATATCGCGGAGATGGAGACACGCCAAACATTATTTGGCACAGGTGGTCGTCGTTATTCAACAGACTCCCGCTTACAACACCCTGGCCGTCTCTCGTGACTGCGCCGGCTTACAACGCCGTGGCCATCTCTTGTGACTGCGCCGGCTTACAACGCCGTGGCTGTCTCTCGCTTCCGCGCCGGTTTACAACACGGAGGACAACTTGCTCGTCCGCACCGCCTTACAATGTCGCGGCTGGCTCATTTACCTGCTCCTGTGGCTGACTCGGCTGTGATTGATTTAAGCTTCACCAAGGTGATCATCAACTCCGTGGTGGATAATTACTGGCTTGACGTATCAGGTGAAATCCATCCAACATATTTTTATATATTATATATTGCTTTCTTTAAAAGAGCAATTACTCCGGTCTGCAAGTTGTCCCATGCAGTATTCAGACCGGTCTATATCACGGTTAATTATGAAGAATCTCCAGCCAACTCCTCAAGTTGCCTTGAGACTCGGGGGTTATGATGACATGGCTCAGTAAATATTGACAGTCTAAAGGCCGTTAGAAAATTTCCGGCCAAAATAAAGAAGAGGTCCGGTTTAAAATCCGGTTCAAGAGACATCTCTCTCCTGCAAAGCATTGAAGCTCTCAAATCTGGTTCAAACATCCGGCTCAAGGTAAATTTGTATCTTACAAAGCTTTTAAGCTCTCATATCCGGTTCAAAATCTCGGTTCAAGAAGGATTTATCTCTTGCAAAAAGTTAATGGGTGCCAAAGAGGACCTACTGCCATGATGCGCAGTCCAAACATGGGTATCATGCCTTATTGGCTTATCATATTATTGATCACTTGGGGGTTTGGTCGTATCCGAACCATAGCCACGCCTCTTGATCGGCCTAGTGCCACAACATCACTTGGGGGCTTGGTCGTGTCCGAACCAATGGAACACCTTTTGATAGGCGAAAGCCACCAGATCAGTTGGGGACATGGTCAAGTCTGAACCAGTCACGCCTCTTGATCGGCCTAAGGCCATAGAGTCACTTGGGGGCTTGGTTGAACCCGAACCATTGCCACGCCACTTGATCGGCATAATGCCACGATTTCAGTTGGGGACCTGGCTGACTTGAACCATAGCTACACCTTATTGGGAGCTTGGTCGTCTCCGACCATGGTAACACCATCTGATCGGCTCAGTAAAGCCTCTTTTTGCAAATGGTCTTATCATTGCCTTTGTTTCCATATTTTTTTCATAACTGTTATTTGATTTTTGTTGCGTTTTTTAAACCGACATTGTTAATCCGGTTCAACTGTCAATTACAAATTGACGGAACACGGTCAAATCTTAATCCGGGGGCTATCTGCCCGGTTTGATTTTCTATTATCATCCTATTATGGAGTAAACCGGCGTTCATTAACCCGGCTAGACTTTCAATTATGAGTTGTCAGTGCTCGATCAAGTTATAATCCGGAGACTATCAGCCTGGTCTGGTTTGACTACAAGTCGCCAGTGTTATGTATGATTAATCCGGTGTTTATCACAACCCGGTACGGTTTCTCATAAACCGGCACAATATGGAAGGAGTTATCATTACTCAAGATTGGGATTATCACCCTTACTACAAAAAGTTGGTAAACCAGCGATGTGATTCAATGTCACAGGTATGATATATTTCATATTTGATTGTTCTTAAGTGTAGCCTTGGTTATAAACCCAGGTTATATGTTGGGCATTATGACCCGTCCGGCGGTAAACCGCCAGGACACTTTAAACTTGTATGCAGAAATAGGTTGAATAAAGCATGATTATAAATCACTGATGTTTATTAAACCGGCCTGGCTTTCAACTATGTGTCGCCAGTATGATGATAAATTATCCGGTGTTTATTAAATCGGTCTGGCTTGGGACTATAAATCGCCAGTATATATTTGGATTGCGCCATTGGAATCATGCGCTTATAAATCATTGGGTTATATTATTCAAATAGCCAAACTTGGCTGAATTTTTATTATGATATTGAATGAATATGGTTTTCATACCGGATTATATTATCTTGAATAGCCAACATGGCTGGATTTTTATTATGGTTATTAATAACCGATATTATTGAGGTTTTCAAGTCGCTTTAGCGCACTGGATATTATTTTTTCAAAGGATATGATTTATTCTACAATTGAAGGAATAGTCCCGAGTCGCTGCAGGCTTACGACCCGGCACTTGGGGGCTACATTATTCAAATGGAGGTTATATGCAAGTCTCATGTCGCTGCAAGCATGCACCATGACACTTGGGGGCTAAGGCAAAGTCATTTTTTGCTCATATTATTGAAGACCCGACTCATCACATTATAATGAGTCGACCCTTGGGGGCTACCAATTGCTCCTGTCAACAACTCAAGGTACACAAGTTAAATCCATTATATTGAAGGGTCCACTGCTCAGTTGGTAAAGCACAAGGCTCTTAACCTTATGGACGTGGATTCAAGCCCATGATGGGGGTTACATCGTATGATGTTATTTTCATTGAAGTATACATCAAGTCCCAGCTTAATATTATCTTACTGAGCCGGCCCTTGGGGGCTACACATCATTGCTGAAATCTACAAGATTATATTTACAAAGTCCCTGCTCATTATTGCATAAATGACCCAGCACTTGGGGGCTACATAATATGGAGTGTTCAGTTTTTACTAGTGACTAGGATGAACAACATGGATTTCTTCAAAAGAGGCAGTATTGATATTGAAGCAAGTCTTAAACCATAACTTTGTTTTGTTCAAGACTTGGGGGCTACAGGTAATATGGATATAAGGGAGAAGTATCTTCCAAATTTTTAGTCTTGAGCAAACCAGATAACCCGGCGTTGGCAACAATCATAACCCGGAATTATCAGTTTTTATAACTCGGCAGTTTTGGCAATGATAAACCGGCAAGTTCTACATCTTCAAACCGGATGAATATCAGATGAGTATTTCAAGACCAAAATTTCTTAAACCGGCATTTTGGAAACCGATTCAAGTGGATTATTCTTCACAATATATTTTCTATAAGAAAACAATGTCAGCAAGTTGATTATGAAGATGGCCTATTAAACCGGATTTTCTATAAGAAGGAAGTGACAAGGACTTAAGGATGCTCAGGATCAGTTTAACATGGATAAATCCAAATTAAACTGGGGGCTAATGTCGGGGATATACCCCGTGGCGTAAACCGGTCGGGAGTATAAACCGGCCGGACTGGATGATTCACCGGCTACCCGCCCGGTCTTGGCGGTTCATTAGTAACCCGGCGGGCGGGTCAGATGGATGACGAGGCCCATGGCCCAGAAGGCTGGTTCATACTACGGTGGGCCGGTTTAAGAGGAAAGGCATGAGGAATATTTTACAAGGAGTTAAGATCAGGACTTGTATCCGGTTTGTATTAGAGATAGACTAGTCCTAATCCTAATAGGACTCCACATGTAAACCGCCCCTTCAACATATATAAGGAGGGGCAGGGCTCCCCAAAGAGGGGGAAGCTACAAGAAAGAAGAAACAATCTTAGGGCTAGACCCAAAGAGGAGAGCCAGTTTACGGCGACTCTCTTGTGATGATAATGAGACCTAGCCTCAAACAGCATGTAGGGTTTTTACCGGATGATGTTTCCCGGGGCCCGAAGCTGTCTAAATCCCTGTCTTGTGTTGCGTCTCTCGATTCCGCTCAACCCCTCTCAAGCTACCACATAGATGCGTTGGCCTCGCGACTAAGTCCTGACACTAAGGACATCTGACGTGACAAATCCACGACAGGGTCTATGCCCATTTTGCACACTGTATCCTGATAAAGCAGGTTCAGGCTGCTATCGCCGTCCATCAGGACTCTGGTGAGGTGAAATCCATCAACGATTGGGTCTAAAACCAATGCGGAGAATCCGCCGTGGCGGATGCTGGTGGGGTGGTCCCTTCGATCAAAAGTGATTGGGTAGGAAGACCATGGGTTGAACTTCGGGGCGACTGGCTCCATTGCGTATACATCCCTGAGTGCACGCTTCCGCTCCCTTTTGGGTATGTGGGTTGCGTATATCATGTTCACCGTCCGCACTTGTGGAGGAAAACCCTTCTATCCTCTATTGTTCGGCGGCCGGATCTCTTCCTCGTCATCGCTATGCAGCCCCTTGTCGTTGTTTTCGGCAATTAACTTGCCTGCCTGCTTGAATACCCAACAGTCCCTGTTGGTGTGGTTAGCTGGCTTTTCGGGGGTGCCGTGTATCTGGCACGAGCGGTCGAGTATTCGGTCCAAATTGGGCGGACCCGGAATAGTTCTTTTGAATGGCTTTTTCCGCTGACCGGGTTTGGAGCCTCTGAGTCCGGCATTGACTGCCGTATCCTCACTATTGTCGCCGTTAATGCGGCGTTTGTTTTTGTTGCGACGCGACCCGCCATTGTGGTCCTTGATATCCTGACTGCCAGAATTTTTGCTGAGGTTGTTGCTGCGGGCTAGCCAGCTGTCCTCACCCGCGCAGAAGCGGGTCATGAGTGATGTGAGGGCTGCCATGGATTTAGGCTTTTCTTGTCCTAGGTGCCGGGCAAGCCACTCGTCGCGGATGTTATGTTTGAAGGCCGCGAGGGCCTCCGCATCCGGACAGTCGACGATTTGATTTTTCTTAGTTAGGAACCGTGTCCAGAATTGTCTGGCCGATTCGTCTAGCTGCTGAATTATATGGCTTAGGTCGTCAGCGTCTGGTGGTCGCACATACGTGCCTTGGAAGTTATCGAGGAATGTGGCTTCCAGGTCTTCCCAACTCCCAATTGACTCTGCTGGCAAGCTGTTAAGCCAATGCTGGGCTGGTCCTTTAAGCTTGAGTGGGAGGTATTTGATGGCGTGGAGATCATCACCGCGGGCCATGTGGATATGAAGGAGATAGTCCTCGATCCAAACCGCGGGGTCTGTTGTGCCATCATAAGATTCAATGTTCATGGGTTTAAACCCTTCGGGGATTTGATGATCCATTACTTCATCTGTGAAGCATAGTGGGTGTGCGGCGCCTCTGTATTGGGCGATATCACGACGAAGTTCAAGAGAGCTTTGTCTACTGTGTTCGGCCCGGCTGGACTTACTGTGTCCGGCGCGACGGTTGTCGTCACGTATCATGGGGTGCCCATGCGATCCATAGATCGATCTTGATTGTCTTGCTTATCCTCCAATATATCTCGCAAGTCCAGAGCGTTCCCCTGTGGCCTTGTGCTTCTCGAGCGCTGCCGGGGTACGGTTCTAGTGGAGGGCCTAGAGGCCTCTCTGCCGCGGCCACGGGGTGGTCGGTCAGCCGTATTGTCTGCTAGTGATGCAGGTTCATATGCCTCCTCCTCTAATTGGGGGAGCAACTTGCGTTTAGGGTAGCTTTTGGAGGGGCGTTCGAGCTCATGCTCTTCAGCCGCAAGGACTTCAGTCCATCTATCGGCTAGCAGATCTTGATCAGCTCTAAGCTGCTGCTGCTTTTTCTTGAGGCTGTTTGCCGTGGCCATAAACCTGCGTTTAAAATGCTCTTGTTCGACGGGATCCTCAGGCACGACGAATTCGTCATTGTCGAGGCTTGCCTCGTCTCCGGAGGGAGGCATGTAATCCTCTACCTCTTCGTCTGCCGTTCTCTCATGAGGGCTGCCGTCTCTGTCCTCCTGTGCTGAATCTTGCTGGAGGGGGTTGTCTTCGGCACTGTCTGGGGTGTTATTATCTCCGATGCTGGAATCTCCATTCTTGTTGTGGCGGGATTTAGAGCGGCGCCGCTGACGCCGGCGCTTGGGCTGTTTCTTGGAGGGGTCATCCTCCGCTGTTCCTTCGCGATTCCCATCCTTTGGGATATCCACCATGTATATGTCATATGATGAGGTGGCTTTCCAGTGCCCAGTAGGCGCTGGTTCTTGGTCGTCTCCGGCATCGTCGTCCATACCGTCGATGTCTTCGGAGTCGAAGTCTAGCATGTCGGTTAGATCGTCAACAGTGGCTACTAAGTGGGTGGTGGGTGGGCTTTGAATTTCTTCGTCGTCCGCATCCCAATCGTCCTGACCGCAGTCCGGCCAGGGCTCTCCTGATAACGAGAGATACTTTAGCAAACTCAAGATGTCGCCGAAAGGTGAGTGTTGAAAGATGTCCGCAGCGGTGAACTCCATGATCGGCGCCCAATCGGATTCAATTGGAGGGGGCGCGGGAGGTTTGGAGTCCGGCAAGGAGTCCGGCACCTCGGAGTCACGAGCTTCATGAGGGACAAGGTCAGTGTTCGGCTCCATCACCGTAGAGGTTGCAGCCCCCGAGGCGGTGTCTAGCTACCCGTCCTCGATCTGCGCAGCCGGCTCCGAATTGAGGATCGGAGTGGACTCGTGTGCGGCCTCAAGGGCACTGTCCGGCTGCAGAGCTAAATCATGCCCATCGTGACAGTGCAGCGCGCTCGGCTGTGGCTCGAATCCATCGAAGATCAAGTCCCCGCGGATGTCAGCCGTGAAGTTCAAACTTCCAAATCTGACCTGACGGCCAGGGGCGTAGCTTTCGATCTGCTCCAGATGGCCAAGCGAATTGGCCCGCAGTGCAAAGCCACCGAATACAAAGATCTGTCCGGGGAGAAAAGTCTCACCCTGGACTGCGTCGTTGTTGATGATCGAAGAAGCCATCGAGCCTATCGGTGACGACACAGAGGAACTCTCAATGAAAGCACCAATGTCGGTGTCAAAACCGGCGGATCTCGGGTAGGGGGTCCCGAACTGTGCGTCTAGGCAGATGGTAACAGGAGACAAGGGACACGATGTTTTACCCAAGTTCGGGCCCTCTTGATGGAGGTAAAACCCTACGTCCTGCTTGATTGATATTGATGATGTGGGTATTACAAGAGTAGATCTACCACGAGATCAAGGAGGCTAAACCCTAGAAGCTAGCCTATGGTATGATTGTTGTTCGTCCTATGGACTAAAGCCATCCGATTTATATAGACACCGGAGAGGGCTAGGGTTACACAGAGTCGGTTACAATGATAGGAGATCTACATATCCGTATTGCCAAGCTTGCCTTCCACGCCAAGGAAAGTCCCATCCGGACACGGGACGAAGTCTTCAATCTTGTATCTTCATAGTCTTGGAGTCCGGCCGATGATGATAGTTCGGCTATCCGGACACCCCCTAGTCCAGGACTCCCTCAGTCGCCCTTCAACACATGGTCACGAAGAAAATAATGATGAATCTGGATGTGCTTTGTCTTCGAGTGCTGAACTAGGTTGTGAGCAATCTTGATAGCACTCTCATTGTCGCAGTAGAGTGGCACATTCTTCACATTGATGCCATAGTCCTTGAGGGTTTGCTTCATTCATAACAATTGAGCATAACAGGATCCAGTAGCAATGTACTCAGCTTCAGCAGTAGAGAGTGATACGCAGTTCTGCTTCTTTGAGGACCAACATACCAAGGATTGTCCGAGGAAATGACATGTGCCTGATGTTGACTTGTGACCAGCCGATCACCAGCATAGTCAGAGTCATAATATCCAATGAGATCAAAGGAAGAGCCCTTGGGATACCATAATCCAAGTGTTGGAGTGTGAGCTAGATATCGAAGAATATGCTTCACAGCCTTATGGTGTGATTCCTTCGGTGTAGCTTGAAATCGGGCACACATGCAAACACTAAGCATAATATCCGGCCTAGATGCACATAGGTACAATAAAGAGCCAATCATGGAGCGGTACACCTTTTGATCGAAGTCTTTACCATTTTCATCGGTGCATAGATGACCATTTGTGGGCATAGGGATTTTGACGCCTTTGCAATCTTGCATGCCGAATTTCCTCAACACATCCTTGAGGTATTTCTCCTGAGATATGAATATGCCATTGTGTTTTTGACGAATTTGAAGACCTAAGAAGAATTTCAACTCCCATTATAGACATTTGATATTCCTCACTCATCATATAGGCAAATTCGTAACTGTAACATTGGTTGGTACATCCAAAGATAATATCATCAACATATATTTGCCACATGAATAATTCATCATCATATGCTTTGGTGAAAAGAGTTGGGTCAATTGAACTGGGTTTGAAGCCTTTCTTCATGAGGAATTCCTTCAATGTGGCATACCACACCTGAGGTGCTTGCTTGAGGCCATAGAGGGCCTTGTTGAGTCTGTAGACGTGATCTGGAAATTTTGGATCCTCAAAACTTGGTGGTTGAGCAACATATACTTCTTCCTCAAGCTTACCATTGAGGAATGCACTTTTCACATCCATTTGATGTAAGATGATATTATGATGGTTAGCGTAAGCAAGCAATATGCGAATAGCTTCAAGTCTAGCAAGAGGTGCAAAAGTTTCATTGAAATCAATTCCTTCAACCTGTGTGTAGCCTTGAGCTACAAGACGAGCCTTATTCCTCACCACAAGGCCATCTTCATCTTGTTGGTTGCGGTAGATCCATTTGGTACCGATGATGTTGTGCTTGCGTGGGTCTGGTCGCTTGACAAGCTCCCACACATTGTTGAGCTCGAATTGATGCAATTCATCTTGCATGGCTTGAATCCACTCAGATTCCATGATTGCTTCATCAACTTTAGTGGGCTCTGTGATAGAGACAAACACAAAATGCCCACAAAAGTTAGACAAGTGTGAAGCTTTTGAGCGCGTGAGAGGACCTGGTGCGTTGATGTCGCTGATGATTTTCTCGATCTGCACTTCGTTTGCAATGCGAGGATGTGAAGGTTGACGACTTTGCTTAGGCCCAGCAATTTCTTCAGGACCATTTTCTTCAGCAGCACTAGTGTGATTTTCTTCATGATCCGGAATGACTTCTTTAGCAGATTCTTCGATAGGGATGATATCCTTAGTAGCTTTGAGCTTGATGGATTCCTCAGGTGAGATTTCATCTAGCACAGGAGGTAGGTGCTCTCTTTGCGAGCCATTAGTTTCATCGAACCGCACATCTATAGTTTCAACAATCTTGTGATGATTGATGTTGAAGACTCTATAGGTGTGCGAGTCCTTTCCGTAACCAAGCATAAAACCCTCACGTGCTTTCAGTGCAAATTTAGAGTGATGGTAAGGATCTCTAATCCAGCATTTAGCACCAAAGACTTTGAAATAACTTACATTGGGTTTCTTGTCAGTGAGGAGTTCATATGAGGTCTTTTTGAAGAATTTGTGAAGATATACTCTGTTGATGATGTGGCATGCAGTATCAATAGCTTCAGGCCAAAAGCGATGTGGTGTCTTGTATTCATCAAGCATGGTGCGAGCCATCTCAACAAGAGTTCTGTTCTTGCACTCCACGACGCCATTTTGCTGAGGAGTATAGGGAGCAGATAACTTGTGAGTAATACCAAGTATATCAAGATATTCATCGAGACCAGTGTTCTTAAACTCAGTTCCATTATCACTCCTGATATGCTTGATCTTCACACCGAAGTTAGTAGAAGCTCTTGAGGAAAATCATTTGAAGACTTCCTGCACTTCATTTTTGTAAGTGATGATATGCACCCATGTATAACGAGAATAATCATCAACTATGACAAAGCCATATAATGATGCAGAACTAGAGAACATGGCATAATGAGTAGGGCCAAAGAGATCCATATGTAATTCAAAGGGGCGAGCAGTGGTCATGATAGTCTTCGAGGGATGCTTGGCTCTGGTGATCTTTCCAGCCGCACAAGCCCCCACAAAGATGATCTTTGAGGAATTTGACACCCTCGATGCCAATGCCATGCTTCTTCTTCGTGAGTGTATGCAAGTTCCTCATCCCAGCATGACCAAGTCGTCGATGCCATAGCCAGCATTCTGAAGCTTTTGCAAGTAGACATGTGGCAGGCTGTGGTCCTGCAGAGAAATCAACAATATACAAGTCTCCTTTCCTAAAGCCTTCGAAGACTTTGGAATTGTCAAATTCCATTAGCACAATGCAACGATATTTGCCAAAGACGACAACCATATGAAGGTCACAAAGCATTGAGACAGACATGAGGTTGAATCCTAAGGACTCGACAAGCATGACTTTGTCCGTGTGTCTATCCTTTGAGATCGCAATCTTACCTAGACCCAATACCTTGCTTTTTTCCTTTGTCAGCATAGGTGATATGCTTCAGATGAGATGGAGACAAATCAGGGTCCATCAATAAGTTCATGTCACCGGTCATGTGATTTGTACATCCACTGTCAAGGACCCACTTAGTAGCTTTAGGTTGTTCATCCTTGGCACCTTTTGCCATGAAGCAGTAGGTGGGAGCATAGTCATCGACGCTCTTGTTAGCAGAGTTGGGGAGGTCATTTTCTTCAGAGTTGAAGATGGACTTGCTGACGTAAGCAGTAGCAAGGGCTAAGCTCGCCACACTAGAGTCTAACTCCTTAGATTCCTCCTCTTCCACATTTTCCTCAGATTCTGCTTCAGAGTCCATTTCCTTGCCAATGAATGCTCGGGCCTTCTTGGAACTGCTCTTCTTGTGAGATGAATACTTTGAAGATTTTGATGATAAAGACTTTGAAGATTTCTTCTTCTTCTTTGAGTCATCAGAATCGTCATCTTTGTACTTCTTCTTCTTTGATTCCATTCCCACAGAGGACAATCTGACCAGGTTTCTTGCATTTGTGGCAAGTTCTATTTTTGTAGTCACGAGACAAGGAATCATCACTCCTTGAAGACTTTCCAAAGCGACCGCGGCGAGAGAACTTCTGGAATTTCTTCACGAGCATTGCTAGCTCCTGGCTCAGTTCTTCAGGATCACCAAGGCTGCTACCAGAATCTTCACCTTCAGACTCAGAGACTGCCTTGGCCTTCAGTGCATGTGATCTTCCATAGCTCGGTCCATAGAGGTCTCTCTTCTCAGCAAGCTGGAACTCATGAGTGTTTAGCCTCTCGAGGATATCAGCTGAAGACATTCAATTTTAGGGGTCGACATTCACTGTAATATCAAACTCCTCATCGACTTATAGACCATGTGTACTCTCAAAAACATATTAGTCCCTTAACCTATAAGTCTTCAATACACCAAAATCACTAAGGGGCACTAGATGCACTTACAAAAACAATCCTTTGAGGGGTTTGTTCGGGGGATCTTCACCTCGACCGGAACCACAATTAGTTACCTCTCAACCTAATGCACCTACTGAAAATATTGAATATGAAATTCCTTCGGGTGTGTTAGAACAACTGCTAGCTAATCCTTATGCAGGATATGGAACCGATCATCCTAATATGCACTGGATATATGTGGATGAAATTTGTGGATTATTTAAGCTTGCAGGTTTACCCGGAGATGAAGCTAAGAAGAAGGTTTTCCCTTTATCTTTGAAGGGAAAAGCATTGGCATGGTATAGGCTATGCGATGATATTGGGTCTTGGAACCGGAACCGTTTGGAATTGGAATTTCATCAGAAATTTTATCCTATGCATCTAGTTCATCGTGATCGGAATTATATATATATATATTTTGGCCTCGTGAAGGAGAAAGTATCGCTCTAGCTTGGGGGGGGGGGGGCTTAAGTCAATGTTATATTCATGCCCCAATTATGAGTTCTCGAGAGAAATTATTATCCAGAACTTTTATGCTCGGCTTTCTCGTAATGATCAAACCATGCTCGATACTTCTTGTACTGGTTCTTTTATGAAGAAGACTATTGAATTCCGGTGGGATCTTTTATAAAGAATTAAATGCAACTCTGAAGATTGGGAACTCGATGAAGGTAAAGAGTCAGGTATTGAACCTAAGTTTGATTGTGTTAAAACTTTTATGAATACCGATGCCTTTCAAAAGTTTAACACTAAATATGGACTTGACTCTGAGATAGTAGCTTCCTTTTGTGAATCTTTTGCTACTCATGTTGATCTCCCTAAGGAGAAGTGGTTTAAGTACCACCCACCAATTAAAGAAGAAATTAAAGAACCGGTAAAAGCTAAAGAAGAAACTATTATTTACAATGTTGATCCAGTTGTTCCCACTGCTTATATTGAAAACCCACCTTTTCCTGTTAGGATGAAGGAACATGCTAAAGCTTCAATTGTGGTTAACAAAAGCTATGTTAGAGCATTCAAACCTTCTAAACAAATCAAAGTTGAACCTAGTATTGATATGGTTAAAGATCTCTTAGTTTCATAGTTTCAAATAGCGGAGATAGCATCCGCTATTGCGTCCGCAATAGCGCTAGTGCAATAGCGTCCACTATTGCTCAAATTAAATATCATTACTTTTTGTTAAGGATCTAGAAATGTAACCAATAATCTAGTGCTTTTACAAATCCACTACGCGGACATAGCACCCGCAATATCGCCCGCTATCCGCATTCCGCTACGCGGACCCCAATCCGCTACCATCCCACTATCTGCTATTTAAAACCATGTAGTTGATAATATTGATGGGCATGTTATTTTACTTCTGTGATGAAGCTTCTAGAATTGCTAAACCTAAAGGAGAAGATAAACATAGACCAGTTGTTGGCATGCCTGTTGTCTCAGTTAAGATAGGAGATCACTGTTATCATGGGTTATGTGACGTAGGTGCTAGTGTGAGTGCTATTTCCTTCTCCTTATATGAAGAAATTAAAGATGAAATAGCACCTGCTGAAATAGAAGACATAGATGTTACTATTAAACTTGCTAATAGAGATACTATATCACCAATTGGGATTCTTAGAGATGTTGAAGTCTTGTGTGGGAAGATAAAATACCCTACTAATTTTCTTGTTCTTACCATCCCACAAGATGAATTTTGTCCCATTATATTTGGTAGACATTTCTTGAACACCGTAAATGCTAAGATAGATTGTAAGAAACAAACTATCGGTGTTAGCTTTGGTGATGAATCTCATGAGTTTAATTTTTCCAAGTTTAGTAAACAACCTCATAAGAAAGATTTGCATAGTAAGGATGAAATTGTTGGTCTTGCTTCTATTGTTGCGCCTCCTACTGATCCTTTGGAACAATACTTGCTAGACCATAAATGATTTGCATATGCATGAAAGAAATGAAATAGACATAATCTTTTTCGAACAACAACCTTTGCTTAAACACAATTTGCCTATTGGAACTCTAGGAGGTCCTCCTCCACCTAAAGGTGATCCTGTGTTTGAATTAAAACAATTGCCAGACAACTTGAAATATGCTTATCTTGATGAAAAGAAGATATATCCTATTATTATTAGTGCTAACCTTTCAGAACATGAAGAAGAAAGATTATTTAGAGTTCTAAGGAAGCACAGGGCTGCTATTGGATATACTCTTGACGATCTTAAGGGCATTAGTCCCACTCTATGTCATCACAAGATCAATATGGAACCTGATGCTAAACCCATTGTTGATCACCAACGTCGGTTAAATCCGAAAATGAAAGAAGTGGTAAGAACAGAAATATTGAAACTTCTAGAAGCAGGTATAATCTATCCTATAGCTGATAGTAGATGTGTAAGTCCTATTCATTGTGTCCCTGAGAAGGGAGGTATTACTATTGTTCCTAATGATAAGAATGAGCTTATTCCACAAAGAATTGTCACGGGCTATAGAATGGTAATTGATTATAGAAAATTAAATAAAGCTACTAGAAAAGATCATTACCCTTTGCCTTTTATCTATAAATGTTAGAAAGACTATCCAAGAACACGTTTTTGCTTCCTTGATGGATACTCTGGCTTTTCACAAATACCTATTTTACAATCTGATCAAGAAAATACCACTTTTACTTGTCCTTTTGGAACGTTTGCTTATAGACACATGCCTTTCGGTTTATGTAATGCACCTGCTACCTTTCAAAGATGTATGACTGCTATATTCTTTGATTTTTGTGAAAAGATTGTTGAGGTTTTCATGGATGACTTTTTTGTTTATGGGAAGTCTTTTGATGATTGTTTAAGCAATCTTGCGAGTTTTGCAGAGATGTGAACAAACAAATCTTGTCTTGAATTGGGAGAAGTGCCATTTTATGGTCAATGAAGGAATTGTCTTGGGCCACAAAATTTCTGAAAGAGGCATTGAGGTGGACAAAGCCAAGGTTGATGCAATAGAGAAAATGCCATGTCCTAAAGATATCAAAGGTATTCGTAGTTTCCTTGGTCATGCTGGTTTCTATAGAGGGTTTATCAAAGACTTTTCTAAAATTTCTAGGCCTCTTACTAATATTTTGCAAAAGGATATCCCCTTTGTGTTTGATGATGATTGTATGGAAGCCTTTGAAACACTAGAGAAAGCCTTAATTACTGCACCTGTTGTTCAACCACCTGATTGGAACTTGCCTTTTGAGATTATGTGTGATGCTAGTGATTATGTTATTGGTTCTGTTCTAGGACAAAGAGTTGATAAGAAACTAAATGTTATTCATTATGCTAGTAAAACTCTAGACAGTGCTCAACGAAACTATGCTACTACTGAAAAAGAATTCTTAGCAGTGGTGTTTGCTTGTGATAAATTCAGATCTTACATTGTTGATTCTAAAGTAATTGTTCACACTGATCATGCTGCTATAAAATATCTTATGGAAAAGAAAGATGCAAAACCTAGACTCATTAGGTGGATTCTTCTGCTACAAGAATTTGATTTGCATATTACTGATAGGAAAGGAGCAGAGAACCCCGTAGCTGATAACTTGTCTAGACTTGAAAATATTCTTGATGACCCACAACCTATTAATGATAACTTCCCTGATGAACAACTAGCTGCAATAAATGTTTCTCATAGTACACCTTGGTATGCTGACTATGCTAATTATATTGTTGCTAAATACTTACCACCTAGCTTCACATACCAACGAAAGAAAAAATTCTTTTATGACTTAAGACATTACTTTTGGGATGACCCACATCTTTATAAAGAAGGAGTAGATGGTATTATTAGACGTTGTGTACCTGAGCATGAACAGGAACAAATCCTACAGAAATGTCACTCTGGAGCTTATGGAGGACATCACGCGGGAGACAGAACCGCTCATAAGGTATTGCAATCTGGTTTTTATTAGCCTACTCTCTTCAAAGATGCTCGTAAGTTTGTCTCATCTTGTGATGAATGCCAAAGAATAGGTAATATCGGTAAGCATCAAGAAATGCCTATGAATTATTCACTTGCTATTGAACCATTTGATGTTTGGGGATTTGACTTTATGGGACCTTTTCCTTCCTCTAATGGGTATACACATATTTTGGTTGCTGTTGATTATGTTACTAAATGGGTAGAAGCTATTCCAACCACTAGTGCTGATCACAACACCTCTATTAAAATGCTTAATGAAGTTATTTTCCCAAGGTTTGGAGTCCCTAGATATTTGATGACCGATGGTGGTTCACACTTTATTCATGGTGCTTTCTGTAAGATGCTTGCTAAGTATGATGTTAATCATAGAATTGCATCACCTTATCATCCTCGGTCTAGTGGTCAAGTTGAATTTAGCAATAAAGAAATAAAATTAATCTTACAAAAGACTATTAATAGGTCTCGGAAGAATTGGTCTAAGAAATTAGATGCTGCACTTTGGGCTTATAGAACAACATACAAAAATCCTATGGGTATGTCTCCATATAAAATGGTGTATGGAAAAGATTGTCATTTACCTCTTGAGTTGGAACAAAAAGCATTTTGGGCAATAAAAGAACTAAATTATGATTTCAAACTTGCTAGAGAAAAGAGGTTATTTGATATTATCTCATTGGATGAATGGAGAACCAGGCTTATGAAAATCCTAAGTTATTCAAAGAAAAAGTTAAAAGATGGCATGACAAAAGAATCCAAAAGCATGAGTTCAAAGCAGGAGAATATGTTCTTTTGTAAAACTCTTGTTTCAGGTTCTTTGTAGGAAAACTCCTCTCCAAATGGGAAGGACCCTATGTCATCGAGGAGGTCTATCATTCTGGAGCTATCAAAATAAATAATGCCAAAGGGACTAACCCGAAGGTTGTCAATGGTCAACGAATAAAACACTATATCTCAAGTTCGCCAATTAATGTTGAAAGTAATGTTATCCAAACTTTGACACCGGAAGAACACATAAAAGAGTCCTTCCAGAACACTCCAGAATCGTGAAAATAAGGAGGTACGTGATACGGTAAGTAAACAGACTCCGAAAAATCCGAAAAAATATTTTTTGTCAGTTTTGGAATATTTAGAAAATTAGGAAAATAAGCAACTTCCAGGAAAGTGACTTGGTGGGCACGATACACCAGGGCGCGCCAGGCTTGCCTGGTGCGCCCAGGCGGGTTGTGCCCACCTCAGGTACTTTCCGATCTCCGTTTTTCTTCCGTTCTGCTTGTTCCCCAAGATAAAAACTCTATATATACCTCCCGAACCTGTTAACCTCCGTATCACGGAGAAATCTCATGTTTTCTTTTCTTGTTGTTTTCTGTCAGATCTGTTGAACCAGGCATCATGTCTTCTCCCTCTCCCAACAATGAAGAAGACGAATCTTTGTTGCTTCAGGTGGAATCCAGGGGAGAGGAACTTGAAGATACCACTATGGAGGAAGATGAGGGAGATTCGTTCGGGATCCACCCTCCAGCCTCTGAGAGAGGGACTATTGCTGGCATCTCCACTCATCCTAATCCCCATCAAGCCATGAGGCTCCCAAACAATCGAGAGGCCCCAAGTGATCATGAAGAACTCCCTACAAGGAGGCCTCTACACAGGTTACATCGAAACAATTTTCATAATTTGATCCACAATTATGGGTTCGAAAACACTCGTCGTGTGCATATACCGTCCAATTGGGACATATCTCATCCAAGAGAAAGTGATGCAGGGACAAGCTCTTGGGGTCCAGAAAATAAACATATCATGGCTGAGGTGGAGAAGAACAATGAGCTGCTCCATCGAGTTCTCCAAGAGATTCACAGCTTAAGAGATTCACTCAGAGATGTATTGGGTCGGATTGCATCAGCTTCATCACCACCATCTTCTTCATCACCACCAAAAGAAAACTGAGTATTGGGTATGGGCACTCCCCTTGGCTTTCGCCAAGCTTGGGGGAGGTGCCCTGGTATTGTATCAATCTCCACCATCTTTTGCCTTTACTTTCTTAGTTCGATCAATGGTTATCTTTTGCTATTAGATGAATAAAAATTTAGTTCGATCCTTTCTTTGTGTGAGTTTGATTATTGATCAATCCTTGTAATCGTGTGCGAGATATAATAAAGTTTAGTTTGAGTTTTGCCTTCTTTACTTTCTTGCTGCAATAAAAAGAAGGGAAATAAAAAGAAAGATCACATGCTAATCTTATGGTAAGTGATGACATTACACAAGGAAAAGTATAGGTAGAAAATTTTCTTGTAGATTGACAAACATAGCATTGGTCAATGATGCAACACATGAAAGAATTAATAAGGGAAGAGAAGATTCACATATAAATATATTATCATGGAAATCTTTTGTGATTGTGAGCACCCACCAAAATATCATATGCCAAAATTGTTGACTTGGACAAGAAAGACAACTTAATGATTTATGTTTGTTCATATTCACATAGAAGGCATATAGTCATAGATCCTTCAACATGTGGTGCTTACCCCTATCTTTGCTAGCCAAAAATTCCGCACTAAGTAGAGATACTACTTGTGCATCCAAAACCCTTAAACCCTATCTTGTTTGAGAGTCCACCATACCTACCTATGGATTGAGCAAGATCCTTCAAGTAAGTTGTCATCAGTGCAAAAAGGGCAATAAAAATTGCTTATAAAAATGTGAGATCATTTAGTGTAAGGGGAAATTGAGCGTTGTACGAACTTGTGATGGTGAAGAATAAAAGCGTTAGACTGCATAATAAAGGCTGCCATCACAAGGGGCAATATAATGTGATGTTCTCTTGCACTAAGGGGTTGAACATACAAACAAAAAGCGCATGTCAACCACCGCTTCCCTCTGCGAAGGGCCTATCTTTTACTTTCATGTATTTACTTTTATGCAAGAGTCAAAGTTTTTCTCTCTATTCCTTTTATTTTTCTCCTTTGGCAAGAATCATATGGTGAGGAAAGATCTAGGCACATATGTCCAGTTGAACATGGGTAGCATGAGTTATTATTGTTGACATCACCCTTGAGGTGAGTGTGTTGGGAGGCGAAACTATAAGCCCCTATCTTTCTTTGTGTCCGGTTGAAATGTTTTGCTCATGTGTACGCGGTGGGTGTTAGCAACCATATAAGACTAAATGATGTTTGAGTATGTGGACTTGCCTAAAGGCTCCAATACGTGACCCTTCCTGAAAAGATGATGAATTGTAGTTGCAAAGTTGACTGAGAACATAATTTGTTGGTTTCCAATAAATTTTATGCTTTATACTTCGATGGTGTGATGAATTGCCACTTGTTCATGAGAAGTCTATGATAAGAGTTCTATAATAAAAGTTTTATATTAAAGGGTTGTTGCTGTTATAATAAGTCACATGATGCTGCTATGTCCGTATTTTTGTTTTTATCGACACCTCTCTCTCTAAGCATGTGGGCATGTTTTTCAATTTTGGTTTTCGCTTGAGGACAAGCGAGGTCTAAGCTTGGGGAGTTGATACGTCCATTTTGCATCATGTTTTCCTACTTGTAAAGGCATACTTATCCCCAAGGTGTTTTGGTGATTGATGACAATGCTTTTGCGGACTAATCGTGTGCGTTGAGTGTTTTCAGAGATTCATCCTTTGGCACGAGACGATTACCTGCCCCCGGTGTTTTATTCAAGACGGTGTAGCTCCTTCGTTTCTCAGTTGGTGGACTAGTTTCGTAGGAGTCACCGTACTATCAAGAGGGGATCCTCTTTGGTAAGGCTAGGGTGGAATCAACACGTACACATCCTTATCACACCCGACGTTCCTTTTCGCTTCATTGGAGCTATCTTTCATCTCCTTACCTGCCTTGTCCTGTCCCAGCGGTAGTACCACAGTCCTCAGCGGTAGTACCGCTGAAGCACGTCAAGCGGTAGTACCGCTCCCCGAGCGATAGTACCGCTTGCGGTCTTCGGTCGTAGTACTGCAGTGGTTCCGGGCTACTACCGCCTCGATTCGAGACCTCTGTTTTTCGTGTCGGGTTTTACGGTACTAGTAGCGGCAGTAGTGGAGGTAGTACCGCTCCAAGCAGTAGTACCGCCCTTACTTCCGCGGTAGTACCGCTCTGGGTCCAGGACCCTGCAACCCTCGTGAGCGCGGCAGTACCGCTGGGAGGGAACGGTAGTACCGCTTGTTCAGCGGTAGTACCGCCCTGCCCAAGCAGTAGTACCGCTCTGTGCGTGGCTGCTTGGGGGTAACGGTTGGATTGTTTCCCCCACTATATAAAGGTGTCTTCTTCCCCAAAGTTGACTTACCTCTTCCCCCAAAAGCTCCATTGTTGCTCCAAGCTCCATTTTCGCCCGATCTCTCTCCCTAGCCAATCAAACTTGTTGATTTGCTCGGGATTGGTTGAGAAGGCCCTGATCTACACTTCCACCAAGAGAAATTTGATTCCCCCACTAATCCCTAGCGGATCTTGTTACTCTTGGGTGTTTGAGCACCCTAGACGGTTGAGGTCTCCTCGGAGCCATAGTCCATTGTGGTGAAGCTTCGTGGTGTCGTTGGGAGCCTCCAATTAAGTTGTGGAGATTGCCCCAACGTTGTTTGTAAAGGTTCGGTCGCCACCTTCAAGGGCACCAATAGTGGAATCACGGCATCTTGCACTGTGTGAGGGCGTGAGGAGAATACGGTGGCCCTACTGGCTTCTTGGGGAGCATTGTGCCTCCACACCGCTCTAACGGAGACGTACTTCCCTTTAAAAGGAAGGAACTTCGGTAACACATCCTCGTCTCCACCGGCTCCACTCTTGGTCATTTCGTGCCTTTACTTTTGCAAGGTTACTTGTGTTGTATCCTTTGATTGCTTATGTGCTAGTTGTTTTTGCATCATATAGGTTGCTCACATAGTTGCATATCTAGACAACCTATTTTGTTGCAAAGTTTAATTTGGTAAAGAAAAGCTTAAAAATTGTTAGTTGCCTATTCACCCCCCCCCTCTAGTCAACTATATCGATCCTTTCAATTGGTATCAGAGCCTCATCTCTTTATTAAGGACTTTGCCATCCGAAGAGTATGGTTGACACCACTGACGGTGCGGAGGAGCACTCCGGTGTGAATCCTATCTCGTCTACGACCGATGGGGGAACCTCGGTCTCTCGTGAGGAATTCAATGTGGCTTTAGACACATTGAAAAACTCCATGACGACCGAGGTTGAAAGCATGTTTACTAAATTCCTAGGACTTAAACTGTCTACCTCGCCGATGAAAGTGGGTGATCCCACTAACAAGGTGATGGATGCTACCTCCGACAAGGGTGAGGCTAACAGTGAAAAGGGTTCTTCTACTAGTGGTAGAAATGGCACCGGCATCTATGCCCATGTGGAACCTCCAACTTATGGTGGACCGATTCCCTCTACTCATTTAAATCATGCCGGTCCTCCTCCTAAGATTGAGAAAAAATGAGGATTTTGATTCTTGGGTGTATTGCTTCGAGCGTCATTTAAAGCATGTGAATACTAATCTTTGGAGAATCATTGAAGAAGGTTTCTATCCACATGACCCAAGCAACTTCACCCCTAGAGAGGTTGTGGATAATCAATTCAATGAGAATGCTCTCTTCATCATCCAAGAATCAATTCTCCCAGAAGATCTCCCTCATCTTCGACCCTACGCCGTGGCCAAATACGCGTGGCATTGCGTTGTGTCTCTCTATCGGGGAAGTGCGAGCATTCAACACTCCAATTATGAAGTGGTGCAAGATGAAGCCGATGAGTTTGCTATGAAGGAAGATGAAGAACCTCGTGAGCTCTTTCGGAGAGTAACCAAACTTGCGGTCTCACTCCGAGATCATGGGAGCAAGGACACGGATGACAATTGGATCAAACGCAAGTTCCTCAAGGCCATGATGCCCTACAACAAGGCCATGTCCTCTGTCATTCGCCAAAGACCGGACTTCCACTCCATGACCTCAAGTGAAGTGCTGGATGAGTTCGTTGCAATGAGCATCTTGGACAAGACCGCCGATAACGCGGTGCTCCGGTCTCAAAGGGCAAAGAAGCCCAACCTTGCCTTGAAGGCCAAGGTTATTGTCGAAGAAGAGGAAGAAGAGGAAGATGAGGAGAGCAATCCCGAAGATACAAAATATGATTATCACGAACATATGGCTCTTGCTTCAAGGCAATTTTGGAGCAAGAAGAACTCAAGACCCAACTTCAACAAGAACAACTCAAGTGGCTTCAAGGGCAAGCAATTAGAACTTGTCACAATTGTGGCAATGTGAGCCATTTCGTTGCGGATTGTCCTTACAAGAAGCGGGAAGACAATGGTGGCAAGCTCATCCGGAAAGACAAAGCCAAGTCTTTCCCCAACAAGAACAACTTCACCAAGAAGACTCCTACTCGAGGGTTGGTGGTTCAAGAGGAATACCGTGAGGATGACGATGATGATGAAGATAGTGAAGAAATGGACATGGCATCCGTTGCCATGGCCACAACTCCCCGGATGTCTCTCTTTGATTCACCCAACGAGAACATCACCGCCAAGTGCCTCATGGCTAAAGCCACCAACAAGGTAACCCCCAACATCAAAACCACCATCATTCCTAATCCCTTTTTGATGGATAGCATTGATGATAGTGAGGGGTCTAATGAGGAAGTAAATGAATTTGAGTCCTTTATGAGTAAGCTCAAGGGCAAGTCCAAGAAGCACTTTGTTGCTCTCTTGGAACAACTTGGTGAAGCCAATGACATGATCGAGGCTCACGAAGAAACCATCTCTAAGATGGAAGGTCATAGTCGTGACTATGCCGATGAGATATCGGATCTCTCTAATGCTCTTGAGGAAGAGCGTGGGCATCGTTTGGCTCTTGAGGAGTCACAAAACGATGACCATGCCAAATTAAAGAAAGATCTTGATCATGCTCTTGTTGTGTTTCCTGTGCTAACTTCCGAGAAGGCTAAACTTGGGGTTGATCATGCTAGACTCAAGGAGGAGTTTGATGTACTTGACAAGGCCCACAAGGTCTTGAAGGGTGCTCATGCAAACCTCAAGGAGTCTCATGCTCAACTCCAAGTTAAGCTAACCAAGGAAAAGGCCACATTTCCTCACATGGTCTTAATTGATAATGCAAATGCTACTAACCCGTGTTGTGAGCATGTGCATCTTGTGGAGGAGAATGCCAAGTTGAAGTAACAACTCGAGAAAGGCCTTGTGTCATGCATACAAGGTGAGAAGAACCTAAATGACCTTTTGAGCAATCAAAAGGAAGTTGCGGCCAAGGAGGGAGTTGGGTTCTCACCCAAGTCCAAGAACAAGAAGAAGAACGAGAAGAAGAATGACAAGACCAAACGACCTCCTTCGCTTAAGCAAACTTTTGTGAAGGAGGGAGAGGGTGCTCCTAAGGAGAAGAAGAACAATGCGAAGAGTGGTGATGCCAAAAAGGGCAAAGCCATCTCTTCCAACAAAGCCGACGACTTTAACCCTTCTTATGTGTTGTGTCGTGCTAGTGATGGGCATGTTTATGCTAAATTTGTTGGTTCTTCTTATGAGTACATTGAATGGTCTATTTGGGTTCCTAAGACCCTTGCTACTAACATCAAAGGACCCATTACTAAATGGGTACCTAAAACCAAGCATTGATCTCTTGTAGGTGTTTGCTTCCGGTGGGGAATCATGGTTGCTCGATAGTGGAGCAACAAATCATATGACCGGGAGCAAGGACTTGGTGGTGGACGTGCAAAAGATCCCATCTATGCCCACCAATGTCGAGTGGGGTGATGCCTCACATTCTAAGGTATTGGGTCTTGGCAAGGTTGTCATTTCTCATGATCTAATGATCGAGAAAGTCATGCTTGTTGAGTCCCTTGCGTACAACTTACTTTCCGTTCATCAACTTGCACTCATGGGCTTTGCCACCTTCTTTGATATTGATACCGTGGCCCTCTTGTGGAGCAAGACTCTTAAAGTAGCCTTTGTTGGGCATGTTAAGAATGGTCTCTATGTGATTAACTTTTTGGAGCGACCCACTAAGATCGCGACATGCCTAATGGCTAAAGTTGATGTGGGATGGCTTTGGCATCGCCGTTTAGCCCACGTCAATATGAGATCTTTGCAAAGTCTTCTCAAGGGGGACCATGTCCGTGGACTAACAAATGTTAGTTTTGCCAAAGATCGTGCTTGCAGTGCTTGTATCGAAGGAAAGCTTCATGAGAAGGCTCACCCTCCCACGACTATCATCTATTTGAAGAGACCCTTGGAGCTCCTTCACATGGACCTCTTTGGGCCTCCATCCTTTGATAGTCTTGGGGGAAGAAAGTATTGCTTGGTGATTGTGGATGACTATTCAAGATACACGTGGGTATATTTCTTCAAGAGGAAGAGTGAGACTCAACAAACCGTCATCGACTTTGCAAATGAAGCTCAACGACAACATGATGTAAAGATCTTGACAATAAGAAGTGACAACGGCACTGAGTTCAAGAACTAGACCTTGGATGAGTTCCTTAGTGATGAGGGGATCAAGCATCAATATTCCGCTCCATACACCCCTCAACAAAATGGTGTTGCAGAGAGGAAGAACCGGACATTGATGGATGCAGCAAGGACCATGATGGCTGAGTTCAAGTCTCCATACAACTTTTGGGCCGAAGCCATCAACACCGCGTGTCATGCATCAAATTGGCTCTATCTCTGCAAAGGCTTGAACAAGACTCCTTATGAAATTCTCACTGGTAACAAGCCCAATCTCAAGTACTTCCGGGTGTTCAGGTGTAAGTGTTTCATTCTCAAGAAAGGTGTTCATTTGTCTAAATTTGAGGCTAGAGCTTATGAGGGCATATTTGTTGGTTATGCTACAAACTCTCATGCTTACCGTGTTCTCAACAAGTCCACCGGACTCATTGAGGAGACGTGTAATGTGGAGTTTGACGAAAATAACGGCTCCCAAGTGGAGCAAAGTGGTACTTGTGATGTAGGTGATGAAATTCCTCCCCAAGCCATAAGAAGAATGGGTATTGGTCATATTCTACCCATTGAGGAACCCCTTGTGGCCGAAGGAGAAGGACAATGCTCCACTCAAGTGGAGCCATCACCTCCCCAAGACCCACACGCTTCCGAAGAACAAAGTGAAGGCCCTCAACCTCATGAACAAGACCAAGGGCAAGATCAACCTCAATATGGTGGTGAACCACCAAATGATATCCAAGGTCAAGTTCTCCCCCTCGAGCAAGTTCACGATCAAGAGCAAGCTCAAGATCTCGAACAAGCTCAAGACGTCGCTCAAAATAATCAAGTTGATCCTCCTCCTTCCACATCCGAGGAGGAATTAGAGCGTCGTGCCGCGAAAATTGCTTCCAAGCTCACCACCAAAGGCCATCTCATGGAGAATGTGGTTGGAAGCCTAAGAAAGGCGGTAAGCACTCGTAGAAAATTAGCAAACTATTGTGAACATCACACGATTGTCTCTTGTGTTGAACCCCAAAAGGTCTTTGAGGCGCTCGAAGATTCGGATTGGCTCAATGCCATGCACGAAGAACTCAACAACTTTGAGTACAACAAGGTGTGGAGATTGGTGCCACGGCCATCGGGGAACCATAACGTCATTGGAACCAAGTGGATTTTCAAGAACAAGCAAGACGCTCATGGGAACATCATTCACAACAAGGCAAGATTGGTAGCACAAGGCTACTCCCAAGTTGAGGGTATCGACTATGATGAAACCTTTGCTCCCGTTGCTCGCCTTGAATCCATTCGTTTGTTGATTGCTTATGCTTCCCATCACAAATTTAAGTTACAACAAATGGATGTGAAAAGTGCTTTTCTTAATGGCCCTATTAATGAGTTGGTTTATGTCAAGCAACCCCCCGGGTTCGAGGATCCTTACTTCCTGGATCATGTGTATCAACTCGATAAGGCACTCTATGGCCTTAAACAAGCCCCACGTGTGTGGTATGACCACCTTACCGAGTTGTTACAAGATCATAGATTTGAAGTTGGGCAAATCGATCCCACTCTTTTTACTAAGAAGGTCAAAGGGGAGTTGTTTGTGTGCCAACTATGTGTTGATGACATTATCTTTGGTTCCCCTAACAAAGCTTTCAATGAAGAATTTGCCGCTCTCATGACCTCTAAGTTCAAGATGTCTTCGATGGGAGAGTTGAAGTTCTTCCTTGGTTTTGATATCAAACAAAGAAGAGAAGGTACCTTCATCAACCAAGCCAAATACACTCAAGACATGCTTAAGAGATTCAAGCTAAGTGATGTCAAGCCGGCTTCTACTCCAATGCCTACCAAGTGCCAACTTGACATTGATCCCAATGGTAAAGGGGTGGATCAAAAGGTATATCGCTCTATGATTGGATCCTTGCTTTATGTTTGTGCATCTAGATCGGATATCATGTTGAGTGTGGGAATGTGTGCACGGTTTCAAGCCGCACCAGAGGAAAGCCACTTTGTGGCGGTCAAGCAAATCTTTCGATATTTGGCTCATACCCCAAACTTTGGCCAATGGTACCCAAGAGGAGAAAACTTCAAGCTCTAAGGATTTACGGATTCCGATTGGGCGGGAGACAAGGTGGATAGGAAGTCCGCTTCCGGAGGGTGCCAATTTCTTGGTTGCTCTTTGGTGAGTTGGTCTTCCAAGAAGCAAAGTTGTGTGTCTCTCTCGTCCACCGAAGCGGAATATGTGGCGGCCGGTAGTTGTTGTGCACAAATCTTATGGATGAGGCAAACTTTAAAGGAATACGGTGTCATTTGTGACAAAGTGCCTCTTTGGTGTGACAATGAAAGTGCCATCAAGATTTCTCTCAACCCGGTGCAACATTTCAAGACGAAGCATATTGAGATTCGGTATCACTTCATCCGGGATCACATTAGGCGAGGGGAGATCGAGCTCAAGTATGTCAACACTCATGATAACCTTGCAGATATTTTCACGAAGCCCTTGGATGAAGCAAGATTTCGCGAGTTAAGGCATGAGCTAAATATCACTGATTCGAGCAATGTGACTTGAACCCTTACACACCCCACCGCACTCAACTTGTTGTCTAGTTTAGGTGTAGGCATGGATATAGCGGCAGTGTCTCAATGAACTCTCCCTCCCCCCATTATGCATAAATTGATCTAGTCTTTCACATTAACCATTTTTTATGGTACTTGTGCTTTAAGGACGAGTTTTGGTCATGGGTCCAAGGTTAAAATCTTCGCGACGCCATACCTCTTGACTCAAACATAGGTGGCCTCGGCCACCGCCCTCTTTTGAAGAGGTGTGTTTTGGCCTCTTGCTAGTGTGTTTTCTCCCGTGTTGGTCTTTCCTTCCTTCGTGCCTTTTGTTTTTTCGTTTCTTTTTGAGCATTAGCCATCTGTTTAGAGGCCTGTTGGTTGCTGGGCGGTACTACCGCTGGTGGTGTGCGGTACTACCGCTTATAAGCGGTACTACCGCCCACCAGCGCGGTACTACCGCTGCGAGGCGGGGGCAGGGGGTTATATCGGGGGCAGGGGGAGTTTTCTTCTCCCCCATACCCATTCGCTCGCCCCCTCGCTCCGTCTCGACTCTCCAGCAACCGATCGTCGCGGAAGGGCTCCGGCAGATCTCCTTCTCTAGGGCGTCCCTCTCCATTCCCTTCGGTGGAATCGATCCCCACCTCATCCTCTTGCCATGGATGCCGGTGATGAACATCCTGAGCATCAGGCTCGTCGTGTCAACCCCGGCCGTGCCACGTCAAAGTGTTACCGCACTACTGAGTCTGCAGGGGGTTCCTCAAGTGCTCCACCTCAACTCAAGAAGAAGTCTGTTTTCAAGCCGAAGCAAACTGGCAAAACCGTGCCGGAGATGCAAGCCAAGGAGTTCTAGGCAAGGCGTCGCCGCAACCCCTATGAGGCAGACCAAGATCTCACCTTGGTCAACCGTCCGTTCTGGAACAGGTTTCAGTTTTCCATTTTGTTTGATGTGCTCAAGGCCAAGAAGAACCTATATGTCAATGTGCGCTCCATCGACACCGACTATATGGAGAAGGATCCTAAGTACTTTGGTGAAGCTCTTCAAATGTGCACTCAACTGAACATTCTCGGTATCATGCAATTCAACAAAGATTTTGATCCTGATATTGTGGCCCAATTCTATGCCATGGTTCATCTCGGGACTGATGAGGACAGGACACTGACTTTGATGACCAATGGCAAGTTGCTTTCTGTCAAGTGGAAGGCGTTCATGGAGTTGCTTGGGGTGGAAGATCACGGGCTTGCGTCTCCTATCGGCTTTCGCCCTCACCGCAACACAACCTCCACTCACAAGCAAGCTCTCTGGCCCTATTGCACGCTGAAGATCAACTCTGAGACTAAGAAGGAAACTTATGAGCTGCCTGCCTTTCTGGATATTCTTCACCGTGTCTTCCGTGAGACTCTGTTCCCTCGCGTAGGGAATCTGGATATGGTTCATTCTTATCTTGTGGACATGCTTCTCTTCTGCCAGCGTGAGAAGGAAGAAAACACTGGCGAGTCCCTGGACATCTCTCATGTTATGTGGTCTGAACTCCTCTCTGCCATTTCTGAGCGTAAGTGCCCAATCTATGGTCCTTTCATCATGCTGCTTATTGAGAAGGCCTGGTATCGTGTCTATCCCAAGGTTATGCTAGAGACTGGAGATTTGGTGTCTCATGAGGTCAAGCGTCTGAGGAAGAAGGACAACTGGGGCACTCAGGTCCCTAAGTCTGGGGGTGCATCGTCTGCTGCTGCTATGGAGACCGAGGAGGACGCTGAGGCTGAGGATGATGCTGACTATGAGCCTTCTGGGGCTGAACCCTCTTGGGCAAAGAAGCTCAAGCTCAAGGTAAATAAGCTGTTCTGCATGGAGTCTCACGGCCAGTACATGACTCATGTTGCTGAGAAGAAGGCCAGGGGTCGTCACAAGGAGCTCATGCGTCATATGGGTGCTATCGTTCTCAGTGGATCTGAGGACCAGCTTACTGAGGAGGAGGACTGGGTTCAGCAGCATTGCCCGTGGACAGATTCTGATGCCGAGCAGTTCCCGACCGACGACGGTGGCGAAGACGATCACGCTGAGATCTGATGTTCGCGACCTTGCTATCACCTGGAGCCATAGCAACACTCCCTCTCTTTTTGGTGTCTCGATGCCAAAGGGGGAGAGAGTTTAGGGATTTGTGTCGTCTTTGTCTATTTCGCGAGTGTGTCTTCTTTGTGGTGTGCTTTCTCGTTGTTTGCTTTGTTTGGTCTTGTGTCAGTGAGACCTAAGTTCCAGACATATGGTGTGAGACATATGCTACCTTATCTCTAGATTATCTTTATCTATGTCTACCTAGCTTCTGAGTTGCATGCTTATCTTGTTATATACTCTTTGCTCTCATATATATTGCTTAGGTTGTTGGTCTCCAAAATGTAGGGGGAGCGTTGATCCCAGTATGTGTGCCGTGCAGTCCAAAGCACCTATCTAGATAAGCACACATCTAGGGGGAGCTCATCTACATTTGTGAGTTGTGGGGTTTGCGCTTTCTTCCTGTGCAAATACCATATTGTCATCAATCCACCAAAAAGGGGGAGATTGTAAAGTCATACTTATCCCCAAGGTGTTTTGGTGATTGATGACAATGCTTTTGCGGACTAATCGTGTGCGTTGAGTGTTTTCAGAGATT